>NW_025226502.1:0-7380 GCF_018294505.1 Triticum aestivum | reverse complement strand
TTTCGCGAAATACGTTGGCCCGTCCGGTGGGTCCCAACAGTCAGGGGGGAAACGTTTTTTTCGTGAAATAAGGAGGCCCGTCCGGTGGGTCCCTGTTGTCAGGTGGAGGAATAATTATTTTGCGCGTAATAAGGAGGCACTTCCTTGCGGCCTCCTGGACCTAGCTGTCAGCCTCTCCACGTATAGTACTCTTCCGATGGAAGTCGGTCGTTGACCACGTTGATCACGCCACGCCGAGAGCACTAGGGCGGTGGTCTGGACGACAGCGAGGCCTAGGAAGGGGACAACACGGAGCTGGGGAAGACGCAACAGTGGTTGCCCGCACGGAGAGGAGTACGAGGGTTCACTGGTTCGGCTGCGGTGTGAGGCTGCCGTCGCCGTAGAATAACATGGGGTGTGGGTGAGTAGAGGGATGGCCTAGCCAGCGGTGGGAGTAGTACGGGGCGGTGAGGCCTCCGCGGCATCACAGCCGGCCATGGGAGGCAGGAGCACGCGACACGACCAGCGCTGCTTTGGGCGGCTAGAGCAAGAAGACCAGAGGTTGAAGCAGCACTACGGCCGTTGGATGGACATCATACGATCACTGCAGCTAGAATAGTTTATATTTACTAAGTTGACAAAGTCCTTGGTATGCGTCAACTTAGTAGGCCCACAGCTCGGATTTGGCAGAGAACATATAGCCCATTTGCGATTTGTAAGAATGCACAGCCCATTTTTTAATTCTAATGGAATTTACTACAGCCCATTTACAGTTTGTTAAAAGTACAGCCCAACTTCTAGCTAGGACAACGATTAATAATTTCAAACAACCGCTCAAAACAGAATTCAAAAAAAAATTCCCACATTTTGATGGGATCCGAAATATTTTTATCCGAAATTTCTAGTCAGGTTAAATATCATTTAAAAATAAAGTTGTATCACGGTTAAATCTAACGAAATATTGCGCGCGCAACAAGTAATGAAATTAAAATTTCCAAATTCCAAAAATAATATATTTTTCAAACTAATTACGTGTTTGGTGCATAGTAATTGCTCAGTTATTATAATTACATCCCATTTATTATTTCTTAAAGTCCATTTTCTTGTTAAGCCTAATGCATACCTCCTAGGAAACTTTGCAGCCTAGCGGGGCGGATAACAAGTTGACCCGGATATTGTGTACAACTGTCGGCCCAGTTGCATTGCTAATGTTGAAAAAAGGCATGTGTAGTACAGTACAACCTAACATGGTTACTCGGCCCACATTCAGCGACGCCGGAAAGGCCCAAACAAGGCTTCTGTACAACTTTTTGAAGTCACTGAGCTCAATTAATAACTTAAGACAAAAGTTAGATTACAGTGGAACCTAATTAAAAGTTGTCACGAGAAAATAAATAATTCAACGGGTCCCACTTGTGCGTGTCCGTGTGTGTGTGTGTGTGTGTGTGTGTGTGTGTGTGTGTGTGTGAGAGAGAGAGAGAGAGAGAGAGACCCATCGGTCGATGCTCGTAAATACATCTTTCAGCTATATGCATTGCTGATGCTCAGTAAAAACTTATATAGTTGACACAATCATATAGAACATCATAGCACACTGAACTTGCATACAAAAATTTCACGCAGGCGGCACAATCAGGATGGAAGCAGTGGATCGCTACGGGAAGGGCTATGTTGAAACCAATGAAGTCGTACATAATGGTTCATCGTCTTTATAAATGGCGGGGAAATATCTTGAATGTTGTGCAAAGAAAACAGACAGACAACACAATAAGTTCTGCTAGCACATTAAGTTTACGTACAGCCCTTTCTAATAAAAAGTTCAGGTACAAAATTAGAACAGGTCAAAATCAAATGTACTGGCATATCAGTGCTTCAGACTCATAGCTCTGATTTAACTAGTACTATCTGACAAGATTCAGTTGTTACCTCAAATTAGAGCACATCCAGGCAGCCAGCCCTGCCTCTTCTCCCAAAGAAGCAGTGGCCTACGCCGTGCGATGGAGTAGGCCCTGTGCCATCCATCATTCCGAGCAACACGGGGAAAGTCTAACGTTGAATCCTGTAATGGACGTCGTCAACGGACCCTGGCACCAGCGGCGGTGGCAGGACTTCGATTGATGGATTGACCACTTCTTTGACATGCACGAACACTCGATACAAGTACATCCCTAACGTGGTCTGCGGTGGCCTTGGTGGCGATGAATAGTACAACCCCGATTCCTGCACGGGTATCTCAACACCAATCACCTTCGGTATGGTGGACGGCTTCTTCATCCATGCCATAACAGTCAGAGCCCAGCTGTCTGGAGGAACAAACATACTTACGAGCTCACCTCCAAGGTCGTTGATAAGCTCGTTCATGGACTCGCTGTTCCAAGCACATCGAGGCATGCCGTGGAAGGTAAGATTTGTTAAAAACTCAAGCTCAGAGGGCACCGAGCCCCATCCTGGGTGCCACCGATCAAAGCTCACCAGTGCGCCATTGCAGAACAAACACCGGGAAGATTCGAACACACGAGTGCAGTCGAAAGTTGTCCGGAACCTGACGAAGAAATCAGCCGGTGGCGGACAGATTTCGATGAGCAAGTCACTTATTTGGATGTCGTGTGCAATGCCAAGAGCTTTGACAAGGTCGTCCGGCGAGACGAGAGGCCGGTCACTGTTGATGGTTACCATCAGCACTTTGTGGGCAAACTGGTCGTCAAGCGCCGCCATGCCACTGTTGAGCGACAGCACGCAACGACCGAAGGCAGGACGGACCTCAGGATCTCCGACTCGGAGGTTCGCGTTGACCTTCGACATGATAGTGCGCTTGAGTACAAGGAGTACCGGAGGGGGATTTGGGGGAACTGGAGTAGGAATCGAGATTCCAGAGGTGTGGGAGGGGCGGGAGACTGGGATGAAAAGGTAGCATGAATTTCGAGCAAGCGCACTTAAACACTGGTGGCGCCCACATGTCGGCCTAAGAGTCCTTATTCTTTCTTTTTTGGAGAGCCCGGCCTTTTTTTCAGGATCTTTTGAGAGCCCGGTCCAAGAGTCATAATTGACCTGTTTGGCATTGTGTTACTACTCGGCCCATATTCAACGACACCTCACTGGCCCAAACAAGTGTACATCATCGAAAAGACAGTGAGCTCAAATTATATAACTTGAAAAAAGGAGATATACTCCGAACACAGGAGAATGGTGATGCCCTCATTTAACCCACCAGTAGTTCGAGACAATAAACAGTTCGAAACAACGATATATACAACATTCAAACACTGACTAGTGACTACTACTGACATAAATAGCAAGACATGATAGTTCATAAGAAGTCTTGCTACACCACCAAAATGTACCCATCTGCAACGCTCAGACTCTCGTGATCCAGACGAGAATGACATTCTAAACAGAAGAAACTATTACATAGAAAGAGTGACATATACGAGGATGACCAAATGACAACGAATATGCATAACAAAAGAAAGAACTACCCATCCAGAACCAACAGCAAAGACAACAAAGTCATTCGAAGAGATGATCCAACACCATCATAATTTGCAGCCCCGCTTCAGCGGCCAGTGATTCGGAGACACCAGTACTCCACCCTTTCGATGCAACAGCCCAATTACCTATCAACCTGAAGGCTTGAACCACATCACTGCCTGTCGTAATTGAGACATCCAAGGATCAAAGTTAATCTGGATGCCTTTGTCATTCTCACCTTCTTTTGGCTGCAGGCTGTATCGTTGACAATCAGAGGAGTTTGCTCCCGAACTCCTAGGGTTCGTCGTGTAGACACAGTTTTCCATAGCAAACAGATCCTCTCTACCATCAAGGTCCTTGCCAACGGTGATCTCCTGGTTAATCAGATAATTGAGTCCGAGAAACGGAGAGTGTGAACCAAGGTTGTTTACCCGCCTCTAACTAAAAAATCCTAAAGGCCCCAACAAGCTGGTATCCTGCTCATAGACGTAACAGCCACTATCCGGATACTCACATATTACACGGTGCTTGTATATAGTGGGGTTTTTGCAATATAACTTTTCTGGCTCATGTGTCCGAATGATCATCAGTCTTTTGCCGTCGTCTGGTCGAGCGAGGAACCAGTTGTGCTTCCCTGTTTCTGGCAAAGGTGGTGTGATTACAAAGGGCAGTAACTGTAGGGACACTGCATCATATCAAAAAGGACAGGCATTGTTAATGTAAGATCAGCATTGTTTAGAGTATGAGTAGGATAATGCAAGAAACAGCATTGATATGTCCCTGTTGGAACTTGGGAGGAAAATACAGGGAAATGTATACTGGGTTCAAAAATATAGAAGTGCCATGCATGGTTATACTCATGTTATCTCGCAATCGATTCTTCACAGGAAACTACCATGTCATGCATGTTATGTAATCATGTTCTGTCCTCACAAACAAATTCTTCAAGGTAACTAACAGACCATGTATTGTTATATACTCGTGTTCTGTGGGCAAAGTTTTTGTGAGGATATTATTCTAGCCATTGATTGCTGAAGGGCGAATATAGGTATGTACACATGGTAAGCATTGCAGGATTTCACTACTTCCAAATATAGAGTTCTCCATATGCACATTTACTTCCCTAATGTATGGTTACATGAAACCAATAGTGTGGTGCATGTTTCTACATCATGAAAATGAGGAAACTAACATGGCCATTGATACACACTCATATTTAGTAGTAGTATATAGATTACTGTAAAATAAGGATAATATCCATATATTCCTCACCGTTTGATTATTCAGGGTACAAATTGGCTGTAATGACATGGTCACAATCGCATGAATTAACTCATTCCAAATATAGCTGATTTACGGCGTCTCTACTAGATTGCCATAGTTCTACTCAAATTCTGCTCAAACAGGGAGGGATATGCCAATCATCACAAAAAGTTCAAATAGTGTCATGGCGTCATCATTAACATGAGACGGAAACAACTTACACGCACCGTCCTAGCAATACGTGGTGCCATCTGCTTTGTCGATCGCGTAGATGATGCCATTGTGTTCAATAGCATCACAGAAGTGTGTATCAGCTTTGATGATGATCCACTGCGAGCCGAGTTGTCTCCAGCTAAAAAAGGCACCGGCAAAAAGACAGGCGAGTCCACGGTCGAACAAGGCAATTAGCTTGAAGTCTGCGTAATTCGCATGTCATGTGGGCACTTGGCAGATTACAATCTTCTGCAAAACAAGGACCGTCCAACTGACGTAGTAATCTAGATGACATGGACCGCGATGGTAATACTCTATATAATCCAATGGAGGAAGGATAATCTCATGGGAGGTTTGGAAGTTCACGAGCACCAACTTTTTACTGTCTTCTCTGAAGGCAGCCATCCAGTGGGAGTTCATGCCGACCCAGTACATACCTGCCAAGAAGTTTCGGGCGATGGTGATCGGATTGATGTCGAGGGAAATGATGTACGGCGACACACTACATACCTGCAAAGAACTTTCGGCTAATATAGACCGGATTGAAGTCGAGGGGCATCATGGATGCCTCCGTATCATGGTGAGCCAATCTCGCAAGACCAGATAGCAGCAAGCAGGGTGTCTTGAAAAGCTTAGGCCTCGCTTCGATGATGGCCGTGTGCATGTCCCTCGAGCATGCAGCCAGCCGCAGGGCGGTCAACATATCCATACACGAACAACAGAGGTCGAGGATGTCACTGGGGAGATTGCTCCAATCATGGCTCATATGAATTCTGCGGGGTTCACGTTCGGCCATGGTGGAGTTTGGAAGGGGGCTTGATTTACGGGGGAGAAGGATGTCGGTGCTAGAGTGGCTAGCGAGGGAATAGTGGTACTGGGGGAGGTGAGTGAGGCGACGGTACACGGGGGCACAATGAGATGGAGACGGAGACGGAGAAGAGAAGGAGATGGAGATGGAGTGGTGCTATGGGAGCGGAGAGGGAGATGGGGCGAGGCGCCAATGTGCTGTACATCAGCGGTGACAGACTGCACAGTGCACAGGGTGAGGCTGACTTTGGTAACCCGAACACGCTGCCTCGCCTGGACTAGTGTTAGGCACAAGGTGTTGTCACTTCACTGTGAGGACCGGATGAATATTATTTTGACCATCAAGTGTACAACAGTTGTAGTACTAGTACTACTACTAGTAGGAACATGAGTACTCCAGTATTGTATAGCGGAAATAGGTCTCCCGTGCTAGCATGCCTGTTCACTTCATCATTCAGGTATCATCCATATTGCGAGCAGAACCAAATTCTCGTGCATGCCCAATCAACGCCCTGCTGCGATGCATGCAGTGGTCGTTCTCGTGCATCAAGGACGGCATGCAGATCGTTCCACACTTGAGAAGAGGAAAATGGAAAGGTAGAATGCCGCAGCAGAGGAAGAGAACGCTGGCTAACGAGGCTGGGAGGGGATCGAGTAGGAAGTTAATGCTCCACGCCTAAAGGTTTTGGGAAAACCTGATTTTCATAAGGTGACTTACACTCACCTAAACGGAGGGAGTATTCCTTAACCAGAGAATGTTGTGTCTCCCACTCACGCGCTCAAAAAAAAGCTACCCGACACATTTTTTATCTGTTTGCATAGGTCCCACCTATCAGGAAGGATGGGCACATACACGAACAGGTATGACTCCTCAGTCTACCGGCATAGCCTTTTTGTTTGGTCTACCTAGTCGTCTAATCAACTGCCTGCATGCCACTTCTCCCATTTACTTCTCCATCGGGAACCGATTCTCCTGGGCTTCTTAACATCCCCTTCATCTTCATTTGCATCCAAACCCCACTGTGTTCACATTGTTTTAACCTCTTTAAATAATCATCTACTACTTCAGTTAGACTAGCCATCTAATCCTAATTCTCCAAACCATAGCCCTCCATTCCAGCAGTTCCAAATAGCGAAAGAGATCGAGATGCTGGTTTTTAGCGTCCAACATGTCCTCGTCGAAGGCTTGACACTATTGTTGCCACCGTCACCGTCAACCCAATGGTTGTTCGGCAGTGGATCAACAATGTATCCAACCCCCTCGAAAAGGTAGAGATGAGGGTCATCGGTCTTGACGCAGAGTACACGGAGCGTGCCCCTGGGAAGATCCAGCGCACCGCCGTCCTTCAGTTGTGCCTCGAAGATGATGTTTTGGTGTACCACATCATACACTCACCCTCCATACCAGGTGAGCTTCACGATTTCTTGTCTCGGGAGGACGTATACTTCTGTGGGGCAGCCATCAAAGGGGACAAACAGAAGCTGGAGCCGTACAACCTTGATTTGAAAAGCATCGCTGACCTACAAACCAGAATCAAAATTCTTGTAGAAGATTGTGCTAAACAGACACCATCCCTATTCGACGTAGCAAATTTTGTGCTCGGTACAAATCTTCAGAAGGGTGACGAGACGGTGGCATTAAGGTCGTCT
>NW_025226501.1:18995-35837 GCF_018294505.1 Triticum aestivum | reverse complement strand
AAGTATACCAAGGACTTATTCAAGAAGTTCAACATGCAAGAATGCAAAGTTATGAATACCCCCATGCCTACTAGTGGACATCTTGACTTGACAAAGGATAGCGAACCGGTTAACCAAAAGGTTTACCGCTCTATGATTGGTTCATTGTTTTAACTATGTGCCTCCCGTCCCGATATCATGGTAAGTGTGTGCATGTGTGCACGATATCTAGCTGGCCCCAAAGAGTATCTTAAGGTTGTGAAAAGGATAGTGAGATACTTAATACATACACCAAATTTTGGCATTTGGTATCCTAAGAGAGCTTATTTTAATCTTGTTGGCTACTCCGACTCGGACTATGCTGGTGACAAGGTTGATAGAAAGTCCACTTCGGCTACTTGTCAATTTCTGGGAAGATCTCTTGTGTCTTGGTCCTCCCAGAAACAAAACTTGGTATCCTTATCCACCGCCGAAGTAGAATACATTGCCGCCGGTTCATGTTGTGTTCAATTACTTTGGATGACCCAAACTCTTAAAGATTATGGGATATATGTGAAACATGTTCCATTGCTTTGCGACAATGAGAGTGCTATTAAGATTGCTCATAATCCCGTGCAACATTCTCGAACTAAGCATATTGAAGTTCGTCATCATTTCATTCGAGATCATGTTGCTAAGGGAGATATCAAACTTAAGCATGTTCATACCAATAAGCAATTGGAGGATATATTCACCAAACCACTCGATGGGAAAGTGTTTTGCAGGTGGGAGGTGAATTGAACATCATTGATGCTTCAAATTTGGAGTAGATACTCCATGTGGATGCATGCACGCCATGAGCCTTACTTTGACTAATCCTTGACAATTCTCTTATGATGATGATCATATGTCTTGGATACTCTTGTACTCTTGCATGCTATCTAACCCTTGTAGGTACTTGGACGAACCCCAACTCTCGGAGATTGCAACTCAATCACATTCTAAGTAATATCTACATCTCCAAGTCTCTACAAAATCGTGGATGAAGAAAAGGAAGCACGATCCATTCAATATATACTTTGACAAACTCCTTATATCAAATTTCATTTTGTATCAAATTCCATGATTGTCACTTTGGATACACAAGTGCTCTTCCTTGCAAGATTAACCCATGTAGGAAGATGAACTTCAACTACAAGTGGTGTTCCCAACTCTTGATGATCTTCAGCAACTTGAGCACCCTACACAAGTTCAACTACATGACCAAGTTCAACACCACCACCCAAGGTATGTCATTCCATCTTAGATAAGCTTTACCCCAAGACATGGGTCCAAGCAACTCAACAAGATGTGAATACATCAAAATTCTTAAACAAAAATGGCAACCCCATTTTGTGCTTAAATGATGAGTATGACCTATGATCAAGTGTCCTCACTTCACTCCTAAGTCAATATACTCTAACATAGGTGACTTTGTCGCCGACCTTTTCTCGATGAAGTTCTCTGATGTTTGTTTGTGCTCTTGCATTTGTCTCATGCATGCTAATTCCCCTTTCAAAAAAACTTCATCTACATTTCTTTTCTTTTCTCTGTTATTTTCTGCATTTTCCTGCATCCAATTCATTGCAAATCCTTCAGTTTATTCCTTGCATATCCTTTTGGGATCTTAATTGCCTAAGTGAGATGAGGTGACAAGTATTTTCTCTGGATTGAACTCGGCCTCACCGGTCTATCTACCTCGGTCAAACCGAACCATCTCGGTGCCACCGAACGTAACAACTCGGTGCTACCGACTTCAAGGCTAAGAAAAATACTTTGTCACTTGCACCCTGCACATTTTCTCCAGCTCCACTTGATGATACTTGTCCTCTATCAACATCCCATATTACATGTGGCTTTGTAATGTGACTCAAGGACCAAACCTTATTGACTCATGATCCAGAAGTCCCTTCTTGGAAACTGATGTCAAATGGGGAGAGAGAGCAGATCAAAGCTTATCACATAAGAGAGAATGCACTCCTAAAGCTTCTACTGATGCTTTCATTCTTAAGTGGAAAGTTGTTTCATGTCTTCAAGAGGGGAAAACATGATAATATATGTTATAATTTTGTCTTGCTCTGGTTATTGTCTTGATTGCTCTGATTTTCTTTCCCTATCTTCTCCCGTTATCCAATGTCAGATTCAGGGGGAGAGAGCTCAGTCCTAAGGGAAGAAAATCTCTGGAATTCATTGCATATATTTATTCTTGGGGACATGTCCATATCCAAATAGAGTACCTAGTAATCACTCTCAACATGTCTTCCCAATCTTGGTATTCTTGTGTTCCCTAGTTCTTGCTCTGTCTAGTAGATATTCTTGTGTTATCTAACCTTGTTTACCCAGGTACATCTTCTTGATAGCTAGCTCAAGACCACAAGGTAAGTATATGCATCACACTCATGTGCATGAAGACCTCTTGCTGGTGTACATATTGTTTGCAAGAGAGACTCAAGAACAAGAAGGTATATTTCCAGCATCTACATCATTTGCTCTGATGCATATAGCCAAGACACATGTAACTCATTGCTTGCTCTGACATGTTTATGCATTCTCATACTATTATGATCCATCATCACATGATTGCATATATGTAGGGGGAGTTATCGCATGTTGCATGTCTTGCCACAACTTTACTTGCTATTTCCTTATATCTTTATCTAAAGCTTTGATGTATGTTGTCATCAATTACCAAAAGGGGGAGATTGAAAGCACAAGTTCTCCCTCGGTGGTTTAGGTAATTAGTGTGAACATATCTCTTGTTGGACTAATAATTCTACCTAGTATATTTTAGATAAGTTCAACATTGGAGTGTCATGGACATGGACAAGAGGATGTGGAACCCCTTCAAGATTCTACGGACAATATTGGCAAAAGCTCAAGATTCTAGATTTTCATTTTAGTGATCCAAGATCACATTGTGTCCATAGGGAAGCCAATACTATTAAAAGGGGATGAGGTGTTGCTTAATGGCTTGCTTGCTCAAAGTGCTTAGTGATATGCTCCAAAGCCCTCAACTACTTTCTCACATCCACATATGTCCTAAACCTAAAAGTCAAACTCGGTCCCACCGATGTGATCTATCTGATGCCATCGAGTTTCATTTGACATAGCCACTGCCAAACCCTAGTCACTTTGGTCTCACTGATGGGATCTCGGTCTCACCGGATGGGAATGCAAATTCTCTATGATTTATGGCCACAATTTCAGTCTCACCAAGTTTGTTCAGTCGATCCCATCGAGTTTTCTTGACCAATACTTTGTTTGCCTATTACCAAAATCGGTCAAACCGAGTTGAGGATTTACCCTAACCCTTGCACTTCGGTCCCACCGAGTTGGCCTTGTCGGTCCCACCGAAAACTCTAACGTTCACATTTTGACCCGAATCGGTCTGACCAGTTTCACTATTCGGTCCCACCGAGTTTGTGAATCTGTGTGTAACGGTTAGATTTTGTTTGGAGGCTATATATACCCCTCCACCCACTCTTCATTCGAGGAGAAAGCCATCAAAATGTGCCTACACTTCTAGCATTCATTTTCCGAGAGAGAACCACCTACTCATGTGTTGAGACCAAGATATTCCATTCCAGCCACAAGAATCTTGATCTCTAGCCTTCCCCAAGTTGCTTTCCACTCAAAAATCATCTTTCCACCATAGCCAAATCTGTGAGAGAGAGTTGAGTGTTGGAGAGTGAGGGAGTCCTGGATTAGGGGGTGTCCGGATGGCCAGACTATGACCTTTGGCCGGACTCCCGGACTATGAAGATACACGATTGAAGACTTCGTCCCGTGTCCGGATGGTACTTTCCTTGGCATGGAAGGCAAGCTTGGTGATACGATATGAAGATCTCCTCCCATTGTAACCGACTCTGTGTAACCCTAGCCCTCTCCGGTGTCTATATAAACCGGAGAGTTTTAGTCCGTAGGACGAACAACAATCATACCATAGGCTAGCTTCTAGGGTTTAGCCTCTCTGATCTCGTGGTAGATCAACTCTTGTACTACCCATATCATCAATATTAATCTAGCAGGAGTAGGGTTTTACCTCCATCGAGAGGGTCCGAACCTGGGTAAAAACATCGTGTCCCTTGTCTCCTATTACCATCCGCCTAGACGCACAGTTTGGGACCCCCTACCCGAGATCCGCCGGTTTTGACACCGACATTGGTGCTTTCATTGAGAGTTCCTCTGTGTCGTCACCTTTAGGCCCGACGGCTTCTTCGATCATCAATCACGATGTAGTCCAGGGTGAGACCTTTCTCCCCGGACAGATCTTCGTATTCAGCGGCTTCGCACTGCGGGCCAACTCGCTTGGCCATCTGGAGCAGATCGAAAGCTACGCCCCTGGCCATCAGGTCAGGTTTGGAAGCTTAAATTACACGTCCGACATCCGCGGGGACTTGATCTTCGATGGATTTGAGCCACGGCCGAGCTTGCCGCTCTGTCCCGATGGGCATGATCTAACTCTGCCGCCGGACAGCGCCAGAGTGCCGCTCAGGTGTCCGCTCCGATCATTAGCTCAGAGCCGACTGCGCTAGTCGGGGATGGATGGTTGGACGCCAGCCCGAGAGCCGCAATTTCTATGGCGATAGAGCCGAATACTAGCCTAGTCCTTTGCAGGGCCCGTGACTCCAAGGTGCCGGACTCTGCTCCGTACTCCGTATATTCCGCACCCCTTCCGATTGAACCCGATTGGGCTCCGATCATGGAGTTCACTGCCGCGGACGTCTTTCAGCACTCGCCCTTTGGCGATATCCTGGATTTACTAAAGTCTCTCTCTTTGTCAGGAGAGCCCTGGCGGGACTATGGTCAGCTGGGTTGGGATGCGGACGACGAAGAAATTCGAAACCCACCCACCACCCATTTTGTAGCCACTGTCGACGATCTAACCAACATGCTCGACTTCGACTCCGAAGACATCGACGGTATGGACGCCGATGAAGGAGACGACCAAGAACCAGCACCTATAGGGAACTGGAAAGCCACCTCGTCATATGACATATACATGGTGGACACCCCCAAAGCAGGGGATGGCGATGAAAAAGCGGAGGACGACCCCTCCAAGAAGCAACCCAAGCGCCGATGTCAGCGGCGCCGCTCTAAATCCTGTCAAAGCAAAAACGGCGATTCCGGCACTGGAGATAACAACACGCTGGACAGTGCCGAAGACAACCCCCTCCAGCAGGATTCAGTGCAGGAGGACGAAGGAGCCAGCCCTCATGAGAGAGCGGCCGACAGAGAGGTCGAGGACGACAATTATATGCCTCCCTCCGAAGACGAGGCAAGCCTCGACGATGATGAATTCGTCGTGCTAGAGGATCCCATCAAACAAGAGCATTTCAAACGCAGGCTTATGGCCACCGCAAGGAGCCTCAAGGAAAAACAGCAGCAGCTTAGAGCTGACCAAGACTTGCTAGCCGACAGATGGACTGAAGTCCTGGCGGCCGAAGAGTATAAACTTGAGCGCCCCTCCAAGAGCTACCCAAAGTGCAGGCTGCTACCCCAACTTGAGGAGGAAGCAACTAAACCTACATCACCAGCGTACGATGTGCCCGATTGGCCACCCCGTGGCCGCGACACAGAGGCCTTCAGGCCCTCGACCCAAGCCGCGCCCCGGCACCTCTCAAAACATACCAGAGTACGGGGAGACGCAACAGACCTATGAGACATATTGGAGAATAAGGCAAGCCAAACAAGATCGATCTACGGATCGCATGGGCGCCCCGCTTCACGTGACGCTAGCCGTCACGCCGGACATGATAAATACGGCCAGGCCGAATACAACAGACCAAGCTCATCCGAGCTGCGTCGTGATATAGCCCAGTACAGGGGCGCTGCACACCCACTATGCTTCACAGACGAAGTAATGGATCATCAAATCCCCGAGGGCTTTAAACCCATAAACATCGAATCATACGATGGCACAACAGATCCTGCGGTATGGATCGAGGATTATCTCCTTCATATCCACATGGCCCGTGGTGATGATCTACACGCCATCAAATACCTCCCGCTCAAGCTTAAAGGACCAGCTCGACATTGGCTTAACAGCCTGCCAGCAGAGTCAATTACTTGCTGGGAGGACCTGGAATCCACATTCCTTGACAACTTCCATGGCACTTATGTGCAACCACCAGACGCCGATGACCTAAGTCACATAATCCGGCAGCCCGAGGAATCGGCCAGACAATTCTGGACACAGTTCCTAACCAAGAAAAATCAAATAGTCGACTGTCCGGACGCTGAGGCCCTTGCAGCCTTCAGGCACAACAGCCGAGACGAATGGCTTGCCCGGCACCTAGGACAGGAAAAGCCGAAATCTATGGCATCCCTCACGACACTCATGACCCGCTTTTGTGCGGGAGAAGACAGCTGGCTAGCTCATAGCAATAACATAACCAAGATCCCTGGCAATTCGGATACCAAGGACAACAATGGCAGGTCACGTCGCAACAAGCACAAGCGCCGCATTAATGGCGACAATACTGAAGATACGGCAATCAATGCCGGATTCTGAGGCTCTAAACCCGGTGAGCGGAAGAAGCCATTCAAAAAAAACCTCCGGGCCCATCCAGTTTAGACCGGATACTCGATCGCTCGTGCCAGATACACGGCACCCCCGAACAGCTAGCCAACCACATCAACAGGGATCGTTGGGTGTTCAAGCAGGCAGGCAAGTTACGCACCGAAACAAGAGACAAGGGGTTGCATAGCGATGACGAGGAGGAGCCCCGGCCGCCGAACAATAGAGGACAGAAGGGATTCCCCCCGCAAGTGCGGACGGTGAACATGATATACGCAACCCACATCCCCAAAAGGGAGCGGAAGCGTGCTCTCAAGGACGTCTATGCGTTGGAGCCAGTCGCCCCAAAGTTCAACCCATGGTCCTCCTGCCCGATCACTTTTGATCGAAGGGACCACCCCACTAGCATCCATCACGGCGGATTCGCCGCATTGGTCAGGACCCAATTATCGACGGACTTCACCTCACCAGAGTCCTAATGGACGGCGGCAGCAGCCTGAACCTGCTTTATCAGGATACAGTGCGAAAAATGGGTATCGATCCCTCAAGGATTAAACCCACAAAGACAACCTTTAAAGGCGTCATACCAGGTGTAGAAGCCAGCTGTACAGGCTCAGTTACACTCGAAGTGGTCTTCGGATCCCCGGATAATTTCTGAAGCAAAGAGTTAATCTTCGACATAGTCCCATTCCGCAGTGGCTATCATGCCCTGCTCGGACGAACCGCATTTGCAAAATTCAATGCGGTGCCGCACTACGCATATCTCAAGCTCAAGATGCTAGGACCTCGCAGAGTCATCACGGTAAATGGAAACACCGAACGCTCTCTACGAACGGAGGAGCACACGGCGGCCCTGGCGGCGGAAGTACAGAGTAGCCTCTCAAGGCAATTCTCCAATCCAGGTGTCAAACGTCCGGACAACGTCAAGCGAGCCCGAAGTAACCTACAACAAATCCGGCTGGCACGTTCCGAGCAAGCATAGCAGTGCGGCCCCAACCCTAGCCCTCGCCAGATGGTGATATCGGTACCACGCGTACATAATTACGCCTTAGAGATATCATGGGCATAAGGGAAGGGGCACAACTACGGCACGCCCAGAATGCGGATCAACCGCACTAAGGGGCTCCCAATTTTGCTGTTTCCTTTTTATACACTTTCAGGACCCAACTATTCGGAAGGCCTGTCCGGCAATACACTCGCCGAACACACAATGCAACAGCCAGGGAGAGAACAAGCCGCGTCAAATGTCCAGGTGGTCTCTATAACGAGCTTAATACCTGTTTTACTTAAAATCCTGCAGCTTGCCCCTGGAGGGGGACATGTTAAATAATCCCATCTCTTGCTTATCGCACTACTTGTATCGTTCTGCTTTCATAGCAGCCCTTTTTAATAAACAATGCATAGCTCTTATTTATTATTGTACTCATCTATTTTCTATATACAAATATGTTCAGTCATGACATTCTGCAACCGTGCACTTTGGTACGGCCAATACACCAGGGGCTCAAGAACCCCATAACATGGTGTGAGAAGACCGAACACTCTCATGAGTGTGGCACCCCGAACTTATAGCACTATATGCATCGGCTCCGAATCATGTCTTTGGTCAATAGTTGGGTTTGCCCGACTCCCATGTTTTGGTACCTTACGTTCCACAATGTTGGCTAAGGTAGCACTAGGAGAACTATTGCGATTGTGTCCCAGTTGAGCTGGGTTAACACCTCAGTAGAGAAAGCTAAAACTAACTGTTATGATAGTGCGAGAGACCGGTTGCTGTTCGCGAGGTTTTTTGAGTCCTTAAAGACTTATGCCGCTTAGAGCGAGGAGGCGGACTTATCTGGCCTAGGCGTGGATAGCGCCCCGAACTCGGTCTTCCGAATACTAGGGGCTTCGCCGAAATTTAAAATTATAGGATTCTATGGCTAAGTGAGAGTGATAAAGCATTATAAGTCCCATGGCCTGGTTCGTTGTGCTGAGCGCCTCCCTAGATGGACCCAAGAATGGGAACAAGAGCGCTCAGGTTTATCACGAACACCCCAGCACTCGTGGCATGGGGGTAGAAGCCGACGACTTGCATCTCTCAGATTTGATAAACGGCCGCCCAGAAGGTAATATTTTAAATTAACAAAGCATTGCTTAACGCATATGAACAAAGTTTTCAGTGTACAGGATAACAGATGCGAGTCTACTCAAAAATTACATCTTTGGAGCATTCGTCCGCTATAAGGCGGGCACCCTTCAGGACACCCTTATAATATATCTCGGGCGTATGATACTCCTTGCCCGGTGGTGGCGCGTCCGTCAAAAGCTTCTCGTTGTCCAGCTTGCCCCAGTGCACTTTAGCACTGGCAAGGGCCTGATGGGCACCTTCGATACAGACGGAGCGCTTGACGACCTCAATCCACGGACACGCATCCACCAGCCGCCGCACCAGACCGAAGTAGCTCTCAGGCATGGCTACTCTAGGCCACAGCCGAACTATGAGGCCCTTCATGGCCTGTTCGGCCACCTTGGGGAGTTCGACCAGCTGCTTCAGCTGGTCGCTCAGGGGCACCGGATGTCAGGCCTCAGCATATTGAGACCAAAACACCTTTTCCGTCGAGCTCCCCTCTTCGGCTCGGTAGAATGCGGCAGCATCAGACACACTACGGGGCAGATCGGCGAACGCTCCTGGAGAGCTCCGGATTCGGGTAAGTAATAGATAATTTACTTTTATATTCTTGCTTTGCCTGGTTCAGGGGCTACTAAGGGAGTCCTGGATTAGGGGGTGTCCGGATGGCCGGACTATGACCTTTAGCTGGACTCCCGGACTATGAAGATACAAGATTGAAGACTCCGTCTCGTGTCCGGATGGGACTTTCCTTGGCGTGGAAGGCAAGCTTGGCGATACGATATGAAGATCTCCTCCCATTGTAACCGACTCTGTGTAACCCTAGCCCTCTCCGGTGTCTATATAAACCGGAGAGTTTTAGTCCGTAGGACGAACAACAATCATACCATAGGCTAGCTTCTAGGGTTTAGCCTCTCTGATCTCGTGGTAGATCCACTCTTGTACTACCCATATCATCAATATTAATCAAGCAGGAGTAGGGTTTTACCTCCATCAAGAGGGCCCGAACCTGGGTAAAAACATCGTGTCCCTTGTCTCCTGTTACCATCCACCTAGACGCACAGTTCGGCACCCCCTACCCGAGATCCACCGGTTTTGACACCGATAGAGAGACTATCATTTGAAGCACAAGAGCAAGGAGTTCATCATCAACACACCATCTATTACCTTTTGGAGAGTTGTGTCTCCTAGATTGGTTAGTTGTCACTTGGGAACCTCCGTCAAGAATGGGAGTTGAACCAATGAGTTTGCAAGGGCAAGGAGATCGCCTACTTCGTGAAGATCTACCCTAGTGCGGCAAGTCCTTCGTGGGCGATGGCCATGGTGGGATAGACAAGGTTTCTTCTTCGTGGACCCTTCATGGGTGGAGCCCTCTGTGGACTCGCGCAACCGTTACCCTTCGTGGGTTGAAGTCTCCACCAAATTGGATGTACGATAGCACCACCTATTGGAACCACGCCAAAAGTCTCCGTGTCTCCAATGGTGTTTGCACACTCCAATCCCATCCCTTTACTTTCTTGCAAGTTGCATGTTTTACTTTCCGCTGCTCATATACTCTTTGAATGCTGGCTTGAATTGTATTGTGTATGCTTGAAATTGTGTTAATCTACCACCTCAACTTGAAAAACTTAAAAACTGCCAACTTTATTCGTTGAGGGTCTAATCACCCCCCTCTAGACACTTCTTCTCAATCCTTTCACTTGTAAATCATCATAATATTTCGTTACTGTGTCACTACCTTGTTTTAGATGTTGCAACTTTTTAATCATCTCACGAGTATAATAAGCAGGTACGAATGTATGTCTCATGGCAAGTTTTAAATCATCCCAAGTAGGAGGTATATAATTAGGGTGTAACCGACAATATTCGCTCCAGCAAACTGAAGCATAACCTATGAATGAACCAAACGTGACCTTAACTTTTTTACAGTCAGCAAAATTATGGGGTTCCAATATATTATTTAAGTTGAAGTCCCATTCAATATATAAAGTAGATATGAAACTGCCATTAAATGATGGTATAGAAATATTAACCTAATCATGTGCATTTGGACGTTTGTGCACCTCTCATGACGGTTGTGGTATTGGCTTAGGTGGTGGCATGTCTCCCACGATGAACAAAGCCCATGAATTAACTGTAGATCCTGTCATGATTAGTAGAAACAAGAAAAAAATCCAAAAATAATGTTCCTATGAACTACTGGGATGTGGTGGTAAAACGCTCACAGGATAGCAAATATCAAAATCTTACAAGTTCTTTACCATCCAGCAGGTGGTGATAGGCAACCAGCGGTGTCAGATAACTCCAAAAGTTGATAAATGATTGCCAGGTGGATGTATGTATACATGGTGTTGAAATATGTGGAGCTGGGTTGACTTTATATATGTGGAAAAATGCTACAACCACGTTATTAATGCAAGCTGAAAATTCGCTTTAAGTGATCGAGTGCTGGTCCTAGGTTAGACCGTGCTAGAGACGCGAGCCTAGGCCAAACGAATTCACGAAACAAAAGAAGTGAAAGTACATGGACACCGTGTTTTTTTCGAAAAGGGGGGACTCCCCGGCCTCTGCATCAGAACGATGCATACGGCCACTTAAATAAATAAAATAGGTTCAACAATGTCATAGAGTCTTCAACAAAATAAAGGCGAGCTCACAGAGAGCCTCGATGCTAAACCAAGAAAAGGCCAAAGAGCCACAACCGGCTGGTAAAATAAAGATAGGAAAACTAATTACCTATCCTATTACATGACCGATGCTTAATGGTCTCGTCCTGATCACAGAAACTACACCTAGTAGATCCTGCCCAATTGCGCTTGACCAAGTTGTCCTTTGCTAAAATAACCTGTTTATGGACATACCACATAAACACTTTAATTTTCAAAGGCACTTTTACTTTCCAAACATGTTTGGAGCTAGGAATGACGGTGGAATTAATAACATTGATGTACATCGACTTTACAGTAAATTGTCCATTCCTAGTAAGCTTCCAACACAACTGATCAAGCTGTTGAGCTAGCTGGACTTCCATCAGTCTATGCACCAGATGGAGCCAAGCTTCCCATCTCTCACCAACAAGCACCCACCAAAACTGAATATTAAGGGGAATGGACTGCATAATCATTGCAACTAGTGCATCACGTTGCTGGACAATAGGATACAAGGTTGGGTACTGTAGTGCTAATTGTGTATCACCCAGCCAAGTGTCCTCTCAGAAACGTGTATCATTGCCATCACCGACAATAAACTTTGTTATATTAAAGAAGGTTGCCTTGACTCTCATAAGCCCCTTCCAAAACGGCGAATCAGTTGGTCTCACTGTCACATGTGACAAAGTTTTGGACTGCAGATACTTGTTACGAAGAATCTACGCCCAAGTTGCGTCAGTCGGAACTGAAAGCTTGTACAGCCACTTACTTAGCAGGCATCTGTTCTTCACCTCAAGATTTTTGATACCCAAACCCCCTTGGTCCTTTGGTCGACAAATAACATCCCACTTGGCGAGTCTATACATTCTCTCAAGTTCATCACTCTGCCAAAAAAATCTTGATCAGTAGAAGTCTAGCCTTTTCCTAACCCCAACTGGAACCTCAAAGAAAGATAGTAAGAACATCGGCATACTCGTGAGCACCGAATTAATAAGAATTAACCGGCCTCCATATGACATAAGTTTGCCCTTCCAGCAACTAAGTTTCTTTTCAAATCGATCCTCGATGCATTTGCACTCTCGGTTTGTTAGCTTACGATGATGAATGGGTATACCTAGGTAGGTGAAAGGTAAAGCCCCTAATTCACATCCAAACAATTGCCTACAAGCCTCCTGTTCCTCCCTGGCTCTACCAAAGCAATGGACAGCGTATAGCAGGATAAAACAAATAGAAGCCAAAGACAATATAGTGTATAAGCAAGCTGAAACTACTGACTGCAGAAACAAACTACCCTGAGGAAACAGCTGATTTGGCTGACTGGGTCCCAAACCATATCACGGTTGTGCGACGAAACAAGCAAGTGTTTTCTTTATATCCACTTCCTTCCTTGTCACTCCCTTTTCTCTCCAAATAAACAAGTACTAGCACGTCCAAACTCAATGGGAAACGTTTGGAGCCGGGGCACCGGCCGAACCACTCGGCCGGTCGCGTCCACGCACGCTTTGCCTCAGCCATCCACCAAGCGACACGTAGGACGCGGGGCCATCCAAATCGTTGCTTTTCTTCAACTTCCCGCAGATCCCACCCCATCCCCATCTCCCAGCTCCGCGGATCTCGCCCCATCCTCGTCTCCTGCCTCCGTCGTTGCAGCACGCAGCGCCGATGCCCGCATCTCCTGCTTCCGTCGCTGCAGCGCGTGAGTAACTCGCCGTTGGCCATGGAAGATCGATTCCCCGCCGGCCATGGATGTAGATCTCACTCCGCCACGCTTGCTGCCCCGCTCGCCATTGGATGCAGCAAGGTCGTTTGACCAATCCCATTTCCGTTGGTTGCAACTCCCACGTGCCTCGTGCTTCTGCCTCGCCGACGACGACCCGGGCGGCGATGGACGACACCGGAGGCTTCCGCGGAATCGTCGCACCCCCTCATGTTGCAACCGTTTAAAAAAAGCTTCATCCCCCTAGATGAAAAGCTTCAACCGGATGTAGAGAAAGCTACAAGCGATCAGCGCCATCGCCGGAAAGCTACAACCGTTGACATGAAATGCTACAACCTTTGATTAAAAAAGCTTCAACCGAAATGACACAAAAAGGCTTGACCAAGTGCTGCTAAAAAGAAAATAGCTACAACTTTTGGTAGAAAAGCTTCAACGGTTGTTGGAAAAAGCTCCAACCATTGAGAGAGAAAGCTACAACTAGACACTATGAAAATAAGAAAGCTTCAACCAGCGACGGCTGGAGGTGGAAGAAGATGATAAAATGCTGCAGTTTTGCTACATGCTTCAACCGGCATAGATTTTTGCTACAACTGGCATAGCATTTTTGCTACAACTAGCATCACATTTTGCTACAACACACAGCCGGCGTGGCGGTTTTGCTACAACTAGCATCGTTTTTTGCTACAACCGACATAATGTTTTGCTACATCAATCACGGCCGAGCTACGACCCGCGACGACGACGACGGCTTTTTGTTACAACTGTCATAGGTATTTGCTACGTCCGGCAACGGGTTTTGTTACATCCGTTCATTTTTTTAGAATGCAAATGTTTGCTACCTGCAACGGTGAGCTACAACCAGCGACAATGGCGACCTTTCTGTTGCAACCGTGTCTCCATTTTGCTACGACCAACAACGAAAAATGCTACAACGGCCAATTATATTTGCTGGAACCAGTCAATCGCCAGCGAGGCGGAGCTGCATCCATGGCGTGCGCGGGCGGGATCCATCCATGGCGAGCGCGGACGGCGAAGCTGCATCCATGGCGAGCGCGGCCAACGGAGCTGCATCCATGGCGAGCGCGGCCAGCGGAGCTGCATCCATGGCGAGCGCAGATCTCCGGCGAGCGCGGGCGGCGGAGCTACATCCATGGCGAGCGCGGTTCTTGGGCAAACACGGAAGGCCGGCGAGGGCGCCCACCGGCGACGAGGGCGCCGCGGCGGTGCTTCAAGCTCGGCCTTTTTCTCGCGAGGTATAGTGTGGTCTCCACGGCGCTCGGGCTGTTGCTTTTTTTAAAAAAAAATGACTCATGAGGAGGAAGAAACGAGGGATGGATCTGACGGTCTTTAATCGCTGAATCGGGCGGCCAGGGCTGGACCGGCCCAACTGTTGGGCCGGTGCGCCGGCGCCTAGCGTCGCCCAAACTCAATAGGGTAACAAATTTTTTGTTTGCTTTTGTTTTAGCCAACCTATGAAAATGACTTGCAAAACTTGGACGTGAGATATTCCTCCAAATGTGCTATATCGTGCCTTCGCTCTGCTCCTTTTTTTCCAAGTCAAAACTCTCCAAACGTGAAGATGTATTGTTTATTCTTCCTTATTCTCTCTCCAAAAAAACATCACAAGGAAAATAACCAACAGAAACTTTCCAGAAAGATTACCTTTGATTTACGTGCACATTTCTTGTGCAATTAATTTATCTCCTTCCAAAAACTAATACCTTACACAGGATACTTTTCAAAGCCCAATTAATCTGCCATTTATTTATCCAAATTTTGTACGACTTGGTTTCACGTGACTAGCAGCAAAGGCAACTTTGCAACCAAAATTTCATTCCTTATTCTTTTCTTCCAAGTCATTCTTGTTAGATATACTATCAGAATGCCCGTGCATTACTACGGGCTACAATGCATATAAATGAACCAAACAAATAATTAAGGTCATCTCTAAGGTCAAATCTCATTTACTCCCTCAGATGTCCGGTGGTGTTTGGACATCAAACGAACGCCCATGCAGCATCATCCTCACCATTGATGTTATCCCCTAATAAATACCAAACGCAGATCCTATACACATGTTGGCGTAGAGGCACTATGATGCCCTCGACCACTATAGTTTGAGCAGCGGACCAAGTAGTCAGGGCCCCACTATCTCAACGGCAAAAGAATGGGCAATGGCCAAATAAGGAGCCGGAGAGCCACCATCTTTACGACAAGGGGAAGGGGGAAACTATCAGCAGCCACATCCTCTTAAAAGAGAGTGAATCATGACTCCTTGAAGATATGTGCAATTGCACACTAAATACGAGAACTTAAGGTGATAACATTCAAATGGGAATTCATAGAGTCTCTCTCTCCCTCCCCCCTCCCTCCCTCCCTCTCAAACTCATTCAACAACATAAGAGCTCAAACTAAGTTCAATTAATTGTTCAGCTGAAAAGTGCATGAATATTGGCTACTATATTACTCCCTCAGTTCCTTTATATGAGAAGTATTTATTTTTTGATAAAATTCCACTATGTAAGGTGCATTTCTTATCATTCCTTGTAATTCGATTGTTAGCCGTGCAAAAACAGGAAAGTATCTCTCCTTTGATTGTATGCATCTCTTCTCGTAAAGAGAAAAAGGAAAATATCTCTCTTCCGATTGCGTGTATCTTACTTTCCTAGCCTAAATGATTTAGTTGCCGCTCATCAATGATTTAGCCAAGGTTAAGTTCGTCCTAACATGTGTATAATTATGTGCCTCGGTTAACGTGCCAAAAATAATACATCTTACATGAAAGAATGGAGGGATTGTATATGCAACTGATTATGAACTAAACCATCTTTGTCTTTACAGTTCATCCCCCTCCGTTTTCATTATTGATATCATGTGTGAGCTCCCTTTGTAAAATCTTGTATTTCACCATATTATATTTTTTATTTCAAAATATTCATTTGATCTCCTTAGTTTCAATAGGTATTTTAATCTCCTTTGTTGATAATTTGTCAGTCAAAAAGGAAATATAATTAATTACATCTCAAAATTATGTAAACATGAACTATGGTGAAATAGAAGAACACAATCTTATTTTTCTAAAAAATAAATAACTCTCAAACTGCATATACTGGCCCCAAACCAAAAGGAAAAAGGATCTAAAAAAGATATATATTAACTGCACAAATTATGAACTTCAGGCCACGTCAGAGAAATTTTAAAATACAAACTCAAAATCTAGAGCCGAGAAATATGTAATGCTTAGTCTACACTCTTACAGCCCAAACCATATGATTTGATCACCTCCAAGTTCCAACTTTACCACGTTTTCACAGTTTCATCCATGTTTTTTTCTAAGCTAAATTGGCCATATTAAAATCTTCATATCAGCTTGAGTTTGTCATAAATAACAGTGATATGTTGTAGTAGAAGCAGAGCAATTGTATAGTTATTGCAATATACTCCCTCCGTCCCAAAAGAAGTGTCACAAGTTTAATACAACTTTGTGCTAGAGTTAGTGCAAAGTTGATACACTTGTTTTGGGACCGAGGGAGTACAAAACAATTTCATTTATAAAGAGAGAGTGCTGAAATGAACATTTAGCACATGCTCATATATATACCAAAAGTTTCATGCTAGACACTCTCAATGTTTCGGCAATTCGTAAATGGCCAAACACCTCTCACATGCCACCATATCCCCATAAAGAGCAGTGATATGCACACGACATCATCTCGTTTGGTATTTGTGCAACACCAGTGGCACAAGCATCCATGCCCATGGGCCATGGGTATCCCAGGAGATGAAAGATCAAGTAAAGAATCAAGTAAATCTGCTAGGTACCTTAGAATCAAGTACGCAATGCATTACT
>NW_025226501.1:10621-18985 GCF_018294505.1 Triticum aestivum | reverse complement strand
CCAGGAGCTTTTTGCTGTTGCGCCCGAGCTAGCGCCACTTTGGGTCACTGAAATCAACTGAGGTGGCCTCGTAGGCCTAGTCTGAAAGAACAAGCAAGGGTTGGCAGTATCAATAGCGGATGTAGGATTTGAAGACAGGGTGGTCCTTTTTATTGTTCTTGACATCTATGGCATGTGAATGTTCTTAACTAATTGATAATCCCACGTACAAATTCAGTATGCTTATATCTTCATAGCATGTCTAAAAAGCAGTGTTTGTGGTCCTCTTCATTCTTCAATAAATTTGGAATAATAACTTTCTTTTATCAAACATAATGACATATTCACACAAATGATGTGCCGCGGGGGGCGGGGCGCCGCTCCCAGGGCCGCCCATCCCTGCTCGCCTGCTGCTCCCTCCGACCAGCGCGGGGGGCAGGGCGCCTCTGACGGTTGACATCGGCCTCCAGTGGCGCTGCGTGCCTGCGTATCAGCGAGACTGGGAACGGTGTGAGGAGTGAACAGTGGAGGCATCGGTGCGAAGGCTGGAACGAGCGTATGAGTTATGGAGATTTCGTGGGATGGGCCTGCATTTCCTCCTTCGTGGGCTCGGATGGCATGTGTACATATTTTTTCTGTCCAAATCTTGGGTATTCCTGTGCATACAGAGGCATACACCTGCCGCTGCCCCTGCTCGTGGGTGTCCAGGCAAGCGGCGAGGCAGACGTGGGTCGTGGGAAAGCGGCGAGGCGGGCGGGGACGGAGGCAGTTGGGCATCATGGACGGGAAGGCTCAATGTGGTGAACACGTGAAGTGGTGGCTGCGTGCGTTGTTGCTTGTTGGGTCAAGTGTGATTGGGCTTTGTTTTTCTCTCCGACCCATCATCTCTAACTGCATATGTATAAAGGCTGGAGGTTTCTCAAAAAAAAAAAACGTATAAAGGCCAGACCAAAATTCTAGGGTGGGCCGCTAGCCACCCAGTAGCTCCGCCCCTGGTAGTATATACACATTATAAACTAGAAAAGACATGAACATGTTCATAAGCATCATTATATGTGACAATAAAAATGTCCCAGTGAAAAAATAATGTCAATGTAAATACTGAAAAGAATGTGTTCATCATAGTTGTATGTGCTACATTTTACTATAAAGAAAAATACATATGCAGTACTTGGTCGTCAGTGGCAATATTAAGCGCCAATATAATATGTAAGAACATAAATGATAATCCAGCATCTCGCACAAAATTATATGATAATGCGGCAATAATGTCCATAGTAGAATAAAAACAGATAACTTGGACGTTCAAAGTCAGTTGTATCTTTAATCTCTTGCATCAATCAAGGGTTCAAATTGTCAAGTTTTAGCTGTGAGTGTAGGAGAGAACCGTAATCAGAGGGCGCAGAGTTGGATGTACACAGAAAATAAAGTGCTTATATTAGGCAGAAATATAGACCAGAAATTTGTTAAATATTGTGCCAAATATTAGCCACAACATACAGAGTTCTTTCATAAGTAATGCAAGATAGGAAAACCTTGGCCAACTTACGACACATCTTAGAACAAAGTGAACAAGATATATGTCATCTTCTCGCAACTATGCCGGGTTTTTTCCCAAGACAGGCTTTGTGAATTAAAAATTAGGTTTCATAGGTCCATATGGAATAGACTATGTGGATCAGGAACCTCACAAATATATAGTTCGTTCCCCCTTGTGAGGCACCCTCATATATAAAGTCTGCATGAAACTGAAACAAATCATAATTAATAAATAATTCTTGGGAGCAAAGGATAAACACCAATATAGAATCTTGCAAATGAAAATCAACACCTACATCAATAAAATACAGTGGCACAATGGCGCAGTTGCAGATCCTTCCCCATTCTTCTCCTTATCCAGGAACGATTCATATCCCACAACCCTCTGAAATTTCAGAGACCTCCTTTAAAAGGTAAACCCATGTTTCCTCATGCCGTTGTTGCTCATGCTCAATCTGACAACATAGAGTGTTGCATGGTTGATTAAAACATCAAATAAAGTCAATCAAATTATATGCACCTTGCCTGTTTTTGTTCTGCAAGACTTAACTAAACTAATAAATCCAAAAGAAAGTTTGGCATACAATAAGCCATAACAATAGCTTCGTCACGCCAACCATGCAACTTGCCAGTCAGAAACACAATAGGTTTGCCTAGATATGTATTGGAAATTAAGGATTATAAAATCCAGTTTTTTAACAAGAGTTTGGGTGCAGAGATCACTATGGAGAGTGAACCGACAAGTAAAATAGGATGCACATACTCACACATCCATGTTCACCATCTCTTTAACTAGAACCCAATGACTGATCTAGTGAGCTTATGATGTTAAGGTTGGTTGCCACCATATGTAGTATGTAGTCAAAGGTAAAACTGAAAATTGCAAGAGAAGCAACATAAGAAGAACCACGGAGGGGTGGGGAAAAAAGACTGGATCTAAATCTTTTAACTCACCATGCACATATCCTTCATGTCCTCTTTTCCGATGCACCACCGGATCCTGAAGACACCTCCACAGATTACATCATACTGGTCGAGAGAGCAAGATCAAAAGATAAACATCCATTAGTTCAACCTCTTACGTTCGTACTGGTGCCATGGGTCCTGGGAACATATGAGCATATCGGAAGTTAAGCAGAGGACATGTGGACATTGTTGTCCTGAGTGTGATCTGGCCCTAACTGCTCCACTATGCTCCATGCCATGAATCAACACATAGACACATACAGAGCAGGCGAGCAGCATGTTGATTGCTTACCTCCCCCAACCATGACTGTGAGCTTCCTGCCATCCTATTCTTCAACGTCCTTGCCCTGCTGGAACCACACCCTGCAGAGCGTCCGCGGCTGTTGGGTTGTACGGCACGACCTTGGCACTCATCTACTTCCGGCAACACACGGCCGCCATTGCTGCTGATGGCGGCGACGGTGAAGCGCCGCTCCGGCACGTCTCCTGGATGGACATGGACACCAAGTTAGATGGTGTGTCGTTGCCGGATCGAGCACGAGAGAGAGAGAGGAAGATAGGCTCCGAACGAGAGAGAGGGAGAGTTATTTTGCACTGTGCAACTTCACAGCCTTTTCGGCGTCTATTTCTCTTCTAGTTATTCTGTTACAATAAAAGCCACCCCCAGCTCGCTACCTCCCGGCGGGATCGCCATGATCCGTGATGGTCGTGCCATCCCACGACCACATCACACAGCGACCAAGTCCCACCAGGAGTAAAGCTAGGGTAGAAAGAAAAATACATAGAGAAAACGTGAGGGTCGTGCATAGTGCACACCGCTCCTACTCCTACGTGCATGTGCCGGTCACATCACCATGCACACACACATTATTCTGCAAAAAGGAAACTATGACTCGAACTGCCCAGCAACCCAACTAGCTTAGTCTAACAAATCTCCCCCTTAAGCTTGTTGGCCTTTGATGATTTTGCTGACGCCCATCTTCTGCCTCATCTCCACAAAGCGCACACGCCCAAGAGCTTTGGTCAGAATATCAGCTAGCTGCTGTTCAGTTCCAACATGATCAACTTCCACCTGTCCTTGCTCAATGCAATCTCTAATGAAGTGGAACTTCACATCGATATGCTTACTACGATCGTGATGGACAGGATTCTTCGCCAATGCAATGGCAGACTTGTTGTCAATCAAAAGTTTGAACTTCCTTGGATCTACTCCCTTCATCTCTGAGATCAGTCTGCTCAGCCAGAGACCTTGGCAAGTTGCTGCAGCAGCGGCCACATACTCGGCCTCACACGAGCTAATCGCCACCACTTTCTGCTTCTGGGAGGTCCAAGTAATCGGATTCTTACCAAGAAAGAAGATATGCCCCGAGGTGCTCTTGCGATCTCCCACATCTCCTGTATGATCGCTGTCACTGTATCCCAAAATGTCTCCTCTCCCTCCACGCACATAACGACATCCATAGCTCAAAGTCCCTTGCACATACCTGAGGATTTGCTTAACAGCTGTCCAGTGTGTGTTGGTTGGTTTTTCCATGAATCTGCTCACAATCCCAACAGCGTGTGTGATGTCTGGCCTTGAGTGTACAAGATATCTTAGACTGCCAATTATTCTTCGGTAGAGGGATGGGTCAAAGGGTTTTGCATCATCTTCCTTTTTCAGCTTCAGTTTGCACTCCATGGGGGTGTTGCAATGATTGCAGCCAGCCATCCCAGCATGTTCGATGATCTTCTCTGCATATCCTCGCTGACACAAGGTAATCTCTCCTTTGGACTGAGTTACTTCGATCCCCACGTAGTAGGTTAGGAGACCAAGGTCACTCATCTTGAAAAGTTTCTGCATTTGATCTTTGAACTCTGCGATATGAGCTGTATCAGTACCTGTGATGATCAAATCCTCAACATACACTCCCACGAGCAGGAAGGATCGAGCATCTCCGCACCGGTAAACTGCGTGTTCCAGAGGGCTTCTTGTGAATCCAAGTGCGCAAAGACTTTCATCTAGTTTAGCATAC
Source organism: Triticum aestivum (assembly GCF_018294505.1). NCBI lineage: Eukaryota > Viridiplantae > Streptophyta > Magnoliopsida > Poales > Poaceae > Triticum > Triticum aestivum. The sequence continues at coordinate 14,489 of NW_025226501.1, read as the reverse complement.
CAGGATCTGGGTGCCTGTCGCAACCCGTACAGAGCCTTGCTCAGCTTCAGCACCTCCCCCTCTCGACCAGAGACAGCATACCCCGGTCGCTACACAACGTACACCTCTTCTACCAGATCGCCATTCAGAAAGGCAGACTTTACGTCCATATGATGAACCTCCCACCCGGAGTGCGCAGCGAGAGCAAGGAAGATCCGCACAGTCTCCATTCGAGCCACGGGTGCAAAAACTTCCTCAAAATCCATGCCTTCCCGTTGTGCGTATCCTTTGGCCACCAATCTGGCCTTGTGCTTGACAATGTTGCCATCGGGGTCGCGTTTCACTTTATAAACCCACTTGAGATGGATCGGCTTGTGCCCGCGAGGTAGAGGGGTGAGATGCCAGGTGCCACTCTCCGCGATCGCGTCCATCTCTACATCCATCGCATGTTTCCAGGCCGCGCTGTCTAGGGCCTCAACAATATCACCTGGTTCCTCCGCACTTAGAAGGCAGTGCTCCATGGCTTCACCTACCGCATCCCCTTCCGTTTCATCGAGGATGCACGAGACATGCCGGTAGCGGATGTTGCCAGTGTCTACATCACGACGGTTCTCGTCATGGGTGAGCGGCGTGGCCCAGCAAATCTCACGACCCCCATCAGGCGTTGCTGGCTCGGACTGTGGTGTCCCGAGCGTGCTTCCCCCAAGAGTGGACGTCCCGGACAACGATGGTGACGCGAGCGCGTGCTCCCCAGGCGTGGACATGCCCGAGGCCGTTCCACTCGATGCAGGTGTAGAGGTAGTCGTTGGAGAGTGCGGCGTGCTGGGGAGACCAGGTGTGCCGCGGTCGACCTCATGGACACCGTGGTCCATGGTGTAAACCACAGTGAACGTCGTCGGTACCGTGTATGCCTCCGCTGCGCCCGGTACGCGCCACGCCCACGGCCTTGACTCTTCGAACACCACATCCCTTGTTACCTGCACTTTCTTGCTTGCTGGGTTGTAGACGCGATAGGCCTCGAAGCCCTCTTCGTAACCAACAAAAACTACGGGCGTGGAGCGGTCGCTGAGCTTGGTGATGCCGGGGCCGACGCGCTTGACCTGGACTGTGCACCCGAACATGCGCATATGATGCACTACAGGCTTGCGTCCGTGCCACGCCTCATACGGCGTGACCCCCTCCAGGCTATGGGTCGGAGCGCGATTGAGCACGTACACTGCCGTCCTCACTGCCTCAGCCCAGAAGAACGCTGGCATCTCCATGCTCTTCAACATGCATCTCTCCATCTCGACCACCGTTTGATTGCGTCTCTCCACCACTCCATTTTGCTGCGGCGAGTACGGAGCAGTGGTATAGTGCTTGACGCCCAGCTCCTCACAATACGCCTTGAACTCGCCGGAGTTGAACTCGCCGCCCCGGTCCGACCGGAACGCCCGTAGTTTGCAGTTGCCGGTGGCCTCGGCCTGCACCTGCACCTTCTTGAAACGCTCAAAGGCTTCGTCCTTGGACCTCAAAAGCTCTATCCACATGTAACGGCTGTAATCATCCACGATCATAAGGAAATACTTGTTACCTCCCGGCGTGATTGGCTCGATTGGGCCACACAGATCTGTATGCACCAGCTCTAGCCCGCGCTCTGCGCGGTGCGCGGAGCACTGCGGGAACGGAGTGCGATGTTGCTTCCCAAGAGCACATCCGTCGCAGTACTGCTCGACCCGATCGATCACGGGCATTCCACGCACCATTTGCTTCGAAGACATGGCTCGGAGGGCGCGGAAGTGTAGGTGACCCATCCGTGCGTGCCAGCGCCAGGTCGGGTCGTCTCCTTGTGCCAACAGGCAGGTTGGTGCCTCCATGGTGAGTACGCCGGTGTACAGACGGTTGCCGGACCGCCTGCTGCTTGCCAATGTGCACCGAGCTGGGTCTCTGATGACCATGAGCCCATCGTGAATCCTGATGACGCAGCCCGCCTCATCCAACTGGCCTACTGAGACAATGTTCATGCGAAGACTCGGGATGAAGAACACGCCAGCGAGCGCATGCTGGTCACCACCCTGGCAGCGGAACACCACCGTGCCTCTTCCACGGATGGACACGAGAGAGCCATCGCCGAACCTCACGGTGCCGTGTACAGATTCGTTGAGGGACGCGAAAACGCCCCTGTCGCCCGTCATGTGGCTGCTTGCCCCTGTGTCAAAGAACCACACACCATCTGGAGAGGCACTGGCATGACCGTTTCCTCGTTGAGGTACACCTCTTGGGGAGCCATGACCTGCGTAGCATCGATGGTGGTGACCACGGCCATATAGAGGCCCTGATCGTGCTCAGCGTTGGCCTCCGCAAGGTTGGCCTGCTCCTGATTGCCCTTCTGCTCCTGCTCGTGGAGCCAGATTCGACACTCCTTCTTCCAATGCCCTGGAATGCCACAATGATGGCACTTGACTTTCTTCTTCTTGCTGCCGGATCCTCCGTGGCCGCCCGCGCTCGAGCTGCCTGACGTGCCTTTGCCGCCTCCATGAGGCTTGGCCTTGGCGTGCCCCTTGTTCCTGCCAGTGTTGCCACCGCCTCAGGACGACGATCCACCGCCGCCCCCAACCCTCTCGCGGGACAGCCACTCCTCATGAGTGAGTAGGAGGCGCCCGGCAGGCTGCGCGCCGTCGTCTAGATCGTAATGGTCCTCGCACGCAGGGAAACGGCCGACGAGCTCCTCGATGGTCATGGCCTTTAGATCGAGGAGAGACTCGATCGCCATCGCCATCGGGCGATAACGGCGCGGCACCACCCGGAGAAATTTCTGCACGGCCTTGTGCTCGGTGACGGGGTCGCCGAACAGCTCGAGATCAGAGATGAGGGCAGAGAGCCGCAGCCCGAAATCCTCAATGGACTCTCTGTCTTTGAACCGGAGATCCTCGAATTCTCGGCGGCGTACCTGCGCCTTGGCCTCGCGGGTGCGTGCGCTGCCTATCCTCATCGTCTTGATTGTCTCCCAAGCCATCTTTGCCGTGTCCTTGGTGGCCAGCACGCGCAGCAGCTCCGGCAGGACGCCGGTGAGGATTATCTGCAGGGCACGCCGTTCGTCGTTCTCGTCGGCGCCGTCTTCGATCACCGCGGTCCAGACGAGGGCGACCTGCAGCTCGACTTGCATGATGAGCGCCCACTCTTGGTAATTGGTGCGGGTGAGCATCAACGACGATGATGGCCCCGATTCCTCGCATACGACGCGCTCCACCACGCGGATCTCGCCGCTGCCGCTGCCAGTGAGGCGCGCAACCGGCGCCTTGGACGAAGGCGTATTTGATGGTGATCTGGCGCCGCCCTTGTTCTTCCCGTCTGACTCGTCGCCCGACATCGCTGCCGCGGATCAAACACCGCCAGCCACCGGAGGATCGCACACCGCCGGGCTCAGATGCCAATTGTCGTTGCCGGATCGAGCACGAGAGAGAGAGGAAGACAGGCTCCAAACGAGAGAGAGGGAGAGTTATATTGCATTGTGCAACTTCACAGCCTTTTCTCCGTCTATTTCTCTTCTACTTATTCTGTTACAACAGAAGCCACTCCCAGCTCGCTACCTCTCGGCGGGATCGCCATGACCCGTGATGGTCGTGCCATCCCACGACCACATCACAAAGCGACCAAGTCCCACCAGGAGTAAAGCTAGGGTAGAAAGAAAAATACATAGAGAAAACGTGAGGGTCATGCGTAGTGCACACCGCTCCTACTCCTACGTGCATGCGCCGGTCACATCACCATGCACACACACATTATTCTGCAGAAAGGAAACTACGACTTGAACTGCCCAGCAACCCAACTAGCTTAGTCTAACATGGTGGCGACGCGCCGCTTCTGCACTTCCCTTGAGTGGACGAGTGCGTCGCAGCCTCGGCGTGAA
>NW_025226501.1:9747-10611 GCF_018294505.1 Triticum aestivum | reverse complement strand
TTTGTCAGTCAAAAAGGAAATATAATTAATTACATCTCAAAATTATGTAAACATGAACTATGGTGAAATAGAAGAACACAATCTTATTTTTCTAAAAAATAAATAACTCTCAAACTGCATATACTGGCCCCAAACCAAAAGGAAAAAGGATCTAAAAAAGATATATATTAACTGCACAAATTATGAACTTCAGGCCACGTCAGAGAAATTTTAAAATACAAACTCAAAATCTAGAGCCGAGAAATATGTAATGCTTAGTCTACACTCTTACAGCCCAAACCATATGATTTGATCACCTCCAAGTTCCAACTTTACCACGTTTTCACAGTTTCATCCATGTTTTTTTCTAAGCTAAATTGGCCATATTAAAATCTTCATATCAGCTTGAGTTTGTCATAAATAACAGTGATATGTTGTAGTAGAAGCAGAGCAATTGTATAGTTATTGCAATATACTCCCTCCGTCCCAAAAGAAGTGTCACAAGTTTAATACAACTTTGTGCTAGAGTTAGTGCAAAGTTGATACACTTGTTTTGGGACCGAGGGAGTACAAAACAATTTCATTTATAAAGAGAGAGTGCTGAAATGAACATTTAGCACATGCTCATATATATACCAAAAGTTTCATGCTAGACACTCTCAATGTTTCGGCAATTCGTAAATGGCCAAACACCTCTCACATGCCACCATATCCCCATAAAGAGCAGTGATATGCACACGACATCATCTCGTTTGGTATTTGTGCAACACCAGTGGCACAAGCATCCATGCCCATGGGCCATGGGTATCCCAGGAGATGAAAGATCAAGTAAAGAATCAAGTAAATCTGCTAGGTACCTTAGAATCAAGTACGCAATGCATTACT
>NW_025226501.1:2369-9737 GCF_018294505.1 Triticum aestivum | reverse complement strand
TAGAAAAGACATGAACATGTTCATAAGCATCATTATATGTGACAATAAAAATGTCCCAGTGAAAAAATAATGTCAATGTAAATACTGAAAAGAATGTGTTCATCATAGTTGTATGTGCTACATTTTACTATAAAGAAAAATACATATGCAGTACTTGGTCGTCAGTGGCAATATTAAGCGCCAATATAATATGTAAGAACATAAATGATAATCCAGCATCTCGCACAAAATTATATGATAATGCGGCAATAATGTCCATAGTAGAATAAAAACAGATAACTTGGACGTTCAAAGTCAGTTGTATCTTTAATCTCTTGCATCAATCAAGGGTTCAAATTGTCAAGTTTTAGCTGTGAGTGTAGGAGAGAACCGTAATCAGAGGGCGCAGAGTTGGATGTACACAGAAAATAAAGTGCTTATATTAGGCAGAAATATAGACCAGAAATTTGTTAAATATTGTGCCAAATATTAGCCACAACATACAGAGTTCTTTCATAAGTAATGCAAGATAGGAAAACCTTGGCCAACTTACGACACATCTTAGAACAAAGTGAACAAGATATATGTCATCTTCTCGCAACTATGCCGGGTTTTTTCCCAAGACAGGCTTTGTGAATTAAAAATTAGGTTTCATAGGTCCATATGGAATAGACTATGTGGATCAGGAACCTCACAAATATATAGTTCGTTCCCCCTTGTGAGGCACCCTCATATATAAAGTCTGCATGAAACTGAAACAAATCATAATTAATAAATAATTCTTGGGAGCAAAGGATAAACACCAATATAGAATCTTGCAAATGAAAATCAACACCTACATCAATAAAATACAGTGGCACAATGGCGCAGTTGCAGATCCTTCCCCATTCTTCTCCTTATCCAGGAACGATTCATATCCCACAACCCTCTGAAATTTCAGAGACCTCCTTTAAAAGGTAAACCCATGTTTCCTCATGCCGTTGTTGCTCATGCTCAATCTGACAACATAGAGTGTTGCATGGTTGATTAAAACATCAAATAAAGTCAATCAAATTATATGCACCTTGCCTGTTTTTGTTCTGCAAGACTTAACTAAACTAATAAATCCAAAAGAAAGTTTGGCATACAATAAGCCATAACAATAGCTTCGTCACGCCAACCATGCAACTTGCCAGTCAGAAACACAATAGGTTTGCCTAGATATGTATTGGAAATTAAGGATTATAAAATCCAGTTTTTTAACAAGAGTTTGGGTGCAGAGATCACTATGGAGAGTGAACCGACAAGTAAAATAGGATGCACATACTCACACATCCATGTTCACCATCTCTTTAACTAGAACCCAATGACTGATCTAGTGAGCTTATGATGTTAAGGTTGGTTGCCACCATATGTAGTATGTAGTCAAAGGTAAAACTGAAAATTGCAAGAGAAGCAACATAAGAAGAACCACGGAGGGGTGGGGAAAAAAGACTGGATCTAAATCTTTTAACTCACCATGCACATATCCTTCATGTCCTCTTTTCCGATGCACCACCGGATCCTGAAGACACCTCCACAGATTACATCATACTGGTCGAGAGAGCAAGATCAAAAGATAAACATCCATTAGTTCAACCTCTTACGTTCGTACTGGTGCCATGGGTCCTGGGAACATATGAGCATATCGGAAGTTAAGCAGAGGACATGTGGACATTGTTGTCCTGAGTGTGATCTGGCCCTAACTGCTCCACTATGCTCCATGCCATGAATCAACACATAGACACATACAGAGCAGGCGAGCAGCATGTTGATTGCTTACCTCCCCCAACCATGACTGTGAGCTTCCTGCCATCCTATTCTTCAACGTCCTTGCCCTGCTGGAACCACACCCTGCAGAGCGTCCGCGGCTGTTGGGTTGTACGGCACGACCTTGGCACTCATCTACTTCCGGCAACACACGGCCGCCATTGCTGCTGATGGCGGCGACGGTGAAGCGCCGCTCCGGCACGTCTCCTGGATGGACATGGACACCAAGTTAGATGGTGTGTCGTTGCCGGATCGAGCACGAGAGAGAGAGAGGAAGATAGGCTCCGAACGAGAGAGAGGGAGAGTTATTTTGCACTGTGCAACTTCACAGCCTTTTCGGCGTCTATTTCTCTTCTAGTTATTCTGTTACAATAAAAGCCACCCCCAGCTCGCTACCTCCCGGCGGGATCGCCATGATCCGTGATGGTCGTGCCATCCCACGACCACATCACACAGCGACCAAGTCCCACCAGGAGTAAAGCTAGGGTAGAAAGAAAAATACATAGAGAAAACGTGAGGGTCGTGCATAGTGCACACCGCTCCTACTCCTACGTGCATGTGCCGGTCACATCACCATGCACACACACATTATTCTGCAAAAAGGAAACTATGACTCGAACTGCCCAGCAACCCAACTAGCTTAGTCTAACAAATCTCCCCCTTAAGCTTGTTGGCCTTTGATGATTTTGCTGACGCCCATCTTCTGCCTCATCTCCACAAAGCGCACACGCCCAAGAGCTTTGGTCAGAATATCAGCTAGCTGCTGTTCAGTTCCAACATGATCAACTTCCACCTGTCCTTGCTCAATGCAATCTCTAATGAAGTGGAACTTCACATCGATATGCTTACTACGATCGTGATGGACAGGATTCTTCGCCAATGCAATGGCAGACTTGTTGTCAATCAAAAGTTTGAACTTCCTTGGATCTACTCCCTTCATCTCTGAGATCAGTCTGCTCAGCCAGAGACCTTGGCAAGTTGCTGCAGCAGCGGCCACATACTCGGCCTCACACGAGCTAATCGCCACCACTTTCTGCTTCTGGGAGGTCCAAGTAATCGGATTCTTACCAAGAAAGAAGATATGCCCCGAGGTGCTCTTGCGATCTCCCACATCTCCTGTATGATCGCTGTCACTGTATCCCAAAATGTCTCCTCTCCCTCCACGCACATAACGACATCCATAGCTCAAAGTCCCTTGCACATACCTGAGGATTTGCTTAACAGCTGTCCAGTGTGTGTTGGTTGGTTTTTCCATGAATCTGCTCACAATCCCAACAGCGTGTGTGATGTCTGGCCTTGAGTGTACAAGATATCTTAGACTGCCAATTATTCTTCGGTAGAGGGATGGGTCAAAGGGTTTTGCATCATCTTCCTTTTTCAGCTTCAGTTTGCACTCCATGGGGGTGTTGCAATGATTGCAGCCAGCCATCCCAGCATGTTCGATGATCTTCTCTGCATATCCTCGCTGACACAAGGTAATCTCTCCTTTGGACTGAGTTACTTCGATCCCCACGTAGTAGGTTAGGAGACCAAGGTCACTCATCTTGAAAAGTTTCTGCATTTGATCTTTGAACTCTGCGATATGAGCTGTATCAGTACCTGTGATGATCAAATCCTCAACATACACTCCCACGAGCAGGAAGGATCGAGCATCTCCGCACCGGTAAACTGCGTGTTCCAGAGGGCTTCTTGTGAATCCAAGTGCGCAAAGACTTTCATCTAGTTTAGCATACCAGGATCTGGGTGCCTGTCGCAACCCGTACAGAGCCTTGCTCAGCTTCAGCACCTCCCCCTCTCGACCAGAGACAGCATACCCCGGTCGCTACACAACGTACACCTCTTCTACCAGATCGCCATTCAGAAAGGCAGACTTTACGTCCATATGATGAACCTCCCACCCGGAGTGCGCAGCGAGAGCAAGGAAGATCCGCACAGTCTCCATTCGAGCCACGGGTGCAAAAACTTCCTCAAAATCCATGCCTTCCCGTTGTGCGTATCCTTTGGCCACCAATCTGGCCTTGTGCTTGACAATGTTGCCATCGGGGTCGCGTTTCACTTTATAAACCCACTTGAGATGGATCGGCTTGTGCCCGCGAGGTAGAGGGGTGAGATGCCAGGTGCCACTCTCCGCGATCGCGTCCATCTCTACATCCATCGCATGTTTCCAGGCCGCGCTGTCTAGGGCCTCAACAATATCACCTGGTTCCTCCGCACTTAGAAGGCAGTGCTCCATGGCTTCACCTACCGCATCCCCTTCCGTTTCATCGAGGATGCACGAGACATGCCGGTAGCGGATGTTGCCAGTGTCTACATCACGACGGTTCTCGTCATGGGTGAGCGGCGTGGCCCAGCAAATCTCACGACCCCCATCAGGCGTTGCTGGCTCGGACTGTGGTGTCCCGAGCGTGCTTCCCCCAAGAGTGGACGTCCCGGACAACGATGGTGACGCGAGCGCGTGCTCCCCAGGCGTGGACATGCCCGAGGCCGTTCCACTCGATGCAGGTGTAGAGGTAGTCGTTGGAGAGTGCGGCGTGCTGGGGAGACCAGGTGTGCCGCGGTCGACCTCATGGACACCGTGGTCCATGGTGTAAACCACAGTGAACGTCGTCGGTACCGTGTATGCCTCCGCTGCGCCCGGTACGCGCCACGCCCACGGCCTTGACTCTTCGAACACCACATCCCTTGTTACCTGCACTTTCTTGCTTGCTGGGTTGTAGACGCGATAGGCCTCGAAGCCCTCTTCGTAACCAACAAAAACTACGGGCGTGGAGCGGTCGCTGAGCTTGGTGATGCCGGGGCCGACGCGCTTGACCTGGACTGTGCACCCGAACATGCGCATATGATGCACTACAGGCTTGCGTCCGTGCCACGCCTCATACGGCGTGACCCCCTCCAGGCTATGGGTCGGAGCGCGATTGAGCACGTACACTGCCGTCCTCACTGCCTCAGCCCAGAAGAACGCTGGCATCTCCATGCTCTTCAACATGCATCTCTCCATCTCGACCACCGTTTGATTGCGTCTCTCCACCACTCCATTTTGCTGCGGCGAGTACGGAGCAGTGGTATAGTGCTTGACGCCCAGCTCCTCACAATACGCCTTGAACTCGCCGGAGTTGAACTCGCCGCCCCGGTCCGACCGGAACGCCCGTAGTTTGCAGTTGCCGGTGGCCTCGGCCTGCACCTGCACCTTCTTGAAACGCTCAAAGGCTTCGTCCTTGGACCTCAAAAGCTCTATCCACATGTAACGGCTGTAATCATCCACGATCATAAGGAAATACTTGTTACCTCCCGGCGTGATTGGCTCGATTGGGCCACACAGATCTGTATGCACCAGCTCTAGCCCGCGCTCTGCGCGGTGCGCGGAGCACTGCGGGAACGGAGTGCGATGTTGCTTCCCAAGAGCACATCCGTCGCAGTACTGCTCGACCCGATCGATCACGGGCATTCCACGCACCATTTGCTTCGAAGACATGGCTCGGAGGGCGCGGAAGTGTAGGTGACCCATCCGTGCGTGCCAGCGCCAGGTCGGGTCGTCTCCTTGTGCCAACAGGCAGGTTGGTGCCTCCATGGTGAGTACGCCGGTGTACAGACGGTTGCCGGACCGCCTGCTGCTTGCCAATGTGCACCGAGCTGGGTCTCTGATGACCATGAGCCCATCGTGAATCCTGATGACGCAGCCCGCCTCATCCAACTGGCCTACTGAGACAATGTTCATGCGAAGACTCGGGATGAAGAACACGCCAGCGAGCGCATGCTGGTCACCACCCTGGCAGCGGAACACCACCGTGCCTCTTCCACGGATGGACACGAGAGAGCCATCGCCGAACCTCACGGTGCCGTGTACAGATTCGTTGAGGGACGCGAAAACGCCCCTGTCGCCCGTCATGTGGCTGCTTGCCCCTGTGTCAAAGAACCACACACCATCTGGAGAGGCACTGGCATGACCGTTTCCTCGTTGAGGTACACCTCTTGGGGAGCCATGACCTGCGTAGCATCGATGGTGGTGACCACGGCCATATAGAGGCCCTGATCGTGCTCAGCGTTGGCCTCCGCAAGGTTGGCCTGCTCCTGATTGCCCTTCTGCTCCTGCTCGTGGAGCCAGATTCGACACTCCTTCTTCCAATGCCCTGGAATGCCACAATGATGGCACTTGACTTTCTTCTTCTTGCTGCCGGATCCTCCGTGGCCGCCCGCGCTCGAGCTGCCTGACGTGCCTTTGCCGCCTCCATGAGGCTTGGCCTTGGCGTGCCCCTTGTTCCTGCCAGTGTTGCCACCGCCTCAGGACGACGATCCACCGCCGCCCCCAACCCTCTCGCGGGACAGCCACTCCTCATGAGTGAGTAGGAGGCGCCCGGCAGGCTGCGCGCCGTCGTCTAGATCGTAATGGTCCTCGCACGCAGGGAAACGGCCGACGAGCTCCTCGATGGTCATGGCCTTTAGATCGAGGAGAGACTCGATCGCCATCGCCATCGGGCGATAACGGCGCGGCACCACCCGGAGAAATTTCTGCACGGCCTTGTGCTCGGTGACGGGGTCGCCGAACAGCTCGAGATCAGAGATGAGGGCAGAGAGCCGCAGCCCGAAATCCTCAATGGACTCTCTGTCTTTGAACCGGAGATCCTCGAATTCTCGGCGGCGTACCTGCGCCTTGGCCTCGCGGGTGCGTGCGCTGCCTATCCTCATCGTCTTGATTGTCTCCCAAGCCATCTTTGCCGTGTCCTTGGTGGCCAGCACGCGCAGCAGCTCCGGCAGGACGCCGGTGAGGATTATCTGCAGGGCACGCCGTTCGTCGTTCTCGTCGGCGCCGTCTTCGATCACCGCGGTCCAGACGAGGGCGACCTGCAGCTCGACTTGCATGATGAGCGCCCACTCTTGGTAATTGGTGCGGGTGAGCATCAACGACGATGATGGCCCCGATTCCTCGCATACGACGCGCTCCACCACGCGGATCTCGCCGCTGCCGCTGCCAGTGAGGCGCGCAACCGGCGCCTTGGACGAAGGCGTATTTGATGGTGATCTGGCGCCGCCCTTGTTCTTCCCGTCTGACTCGTCGCCCGACATCGCTGCCGCGGATCAAACACCGCCAGCCACCGGAGGATCGCACACCGCCGGGCTCAGATGCCAATTGTCGTTGCCGGATCGAGCACGAGAGAGAGAGGAAGACAGGCTCCAAACGAGAGAGAGGGAGAGTTATATTGCATTGTGCAACTTCACAGCCTTTTCTCCGTCTATTTCTCTTCTACTTATTCTGTTACAACAGAAGCCACTCCCAGCTCGCTACCTCTCGGCGGGATCGCCATGACCCGTGATGGTCGTGCCATCCCACGACCACATCACAAAGCGACCAAGTCCCACCAGGAGTAAAGCTAGGGTAGAAAGAAAAATACATAGAGAAAACGTGAGGGTCATGCGTAGTGCACACCGCTCCTACTCCTACGTGCATGCGCCGGTCACATCACCATGCACACACACATTATTCTGCAGAAAGGAAACTACGACTTGAACTGCCCAGCAACCCAACTAGCTTAGTCTAACATGGTGGCGACGCGCCGCTTCTGCACTTCCCTTGAGTGGACGAGTGCGTCGCAGCCTCGGCGTGAA
>NW_025226501.1:0-2359 GCF_018294505.1 Triticum aestivum | reverse complement strand
TCGTGCCCAGGACGTGATGGGGCGGAGTGCCCCAAGGACAGGAAGTTGCCACTCAGGCCGCTCGCCCAGATGGTATTCCGTCACGTGTGTAGGGCAGGAAGCCGAATGCAAAGTGTGTGGCGAAGATCAGATGCCCCTAAGGGGAGCTCAGAGGTACCTCGGGGCGGCTTCAACACCGCCCAGGAGGCCTCCAGAGACTATGTTGCGTCAGTGAAGCTGCGCGGCATGATCGGCCTGAAGAAGGCATGCATGGCGGGAGGTCAACATGAAAGATCAGACGACTCAGGCCGAAAGGAAGGCGGTGGCGGCTAAGTCGAAGTCGAGCTCTCTGCCGGGTTCCGCAGCGTGCGCCAGACAGGGGGCGACAAGAAGTACTCTGTGCATCTGGGACACGACGCATCGTGCTAAGCTGTTTCTCGGCTGTTAGAAGGAGGAGAGAGGATTTGGTGGAATAGTTCTTTGCATTGCTTGAGCCTCGTGGGCATATATATAGGAGTACAAAGACCAACTTGAAGTACAAGACAAGGTAGGACCAAATCCTAGTCTATCCTATACTTCCTAATAATCCTTATACTCACTATCCCCCTGAAGTCACAACGGTAGCGACGCAGACGTTGAGACTGGAGAAGAATCCAAAAGCAAGCCGATGGACACCTCCCCACACACAGTCGTAACGGTCGATGCATCACGGAGTCGTGGCTGGAGTGGAAACCAACGAGGTTGCTCAAGCAGGCGGTAGCCCTTTGTGTCGTTTATCGATGTAGCCGAGAGTGTGGGTAAAAGTGGAGCCGTGGTCGAGGTAGCCGTGTGAAGAATGTCGTGGTCGATGTCGAGTCAGAGTGGCCGGTGTTGAGGAAGTCACCGTGGAGCCGCGGGCGCAAGGGGGCGCCGAGTTAGCATGGGCGCAGTGGTGTTGAAGTAGTTGTGCACCAAGGAGAAGACGGTATTGACGAGGTGTTGCGGCAGGGTTGCCAAACCCGGGGACACATCATAGACGATGGCACGTGCCGGTGTTGCAAGCACCGGGCATGCCTAGACGGTCGAAGACGAAGTTGACGAACCGCCACACCAGGCTTGCCAGGCCCGGGAAAACGTTGTAGACGAAGGCACGCATAGGTGTTGCCAGCACCGGGCATGCATAGATGAGGGACCTGCACGAGCTGTACGCCATGTCGGAGAAGTGGGAGGGTCCAGCAGAGAAGAACTCGACGGCGATTGCGTCGTCCATCAGCGCGGGGCCGATGTCACCAACGATGGTCGGAGTAGGCGAAGTGGTCGGGGTAGATGACAACGACGCTAGTGACGGGCTAGTCCTGGGCGAAGAAGAACGGGGTGGACGGGCGGCAGCGGCAGCTATGATGGTAGCGGCGGCGGCGGCCAAAGAAGAGCGGCGGCGGCGACTAGGTTAGGAGTGCGGCGGCGGTGCTCGAAGTAGGCGAAGAACCCAACAGCGTGACGAAGACCGGCGCGGAGGGTGGCATTCCCGCACCAAGGAAGACAACGCAGCGCATACCACGGGAGGTCGACACGCGGTGACGGCGGAGTGGACCGCGGGCCGCGGCGCTACGGCCCGAAGGGGCGACGTAGCAGCAGCGGGCAGGTCGGGACGACAACGGGAAGATCTCGGGGCGGCGGCGGGAACCGCGGGCCGCCGCGCTACGGCCCGAAGGGGTGGTGTAGCGGCAGAACATGGGTCGGTGCAACCGCGGGAATGACCTCGGGGGCGGCTGCTGGGACCACGTATCGCAGCACTACGGCCCATAGGGGCGACGCAGCGGCGACGAACGAGTCGATGCAGCCTTGAGGAGAACCATGGAGCAGCGGCGCTGCGGCCCGATGGGGCGACGCAGTGGCAGCCCGTTGCTCGATCGGCGGAGGGGCGCGCTGAACTTGGGGACAATCTTCACGGGACCTGCGGAGGCACGCGCAACCGACGGGCCAGGTTGGTCGCGTGGCTTAGATGGGGCAGATCGCGACAGCGAGGGGGTGATCAAGCCGATCACTCGCGAAGTCGGGGACGCCGCTAGGTGGAGGTGTGGTGGCAACAAAGTCCGAGATGAAGCTGGAGATGACGGATGGCATGGGACGTCATGCGGATGAGCGTGTCAGCACCGGCACCCGGGCTGCCAAAGTAGCGCCGGCGCCCGGGCAGCGAGACCTGAGCGACCAACGGAGCAGCGACACCCGAGTTAGGCATCTGACGAGCCTGACGCAGCCGTCCCGATGCAGCCGAGGACGAGGCCGGCGAGGTAGACCGCCGAGCTGCCATGCAGACACGGCGAAGGCGGGTGACGTGGATCGATGGGCGGGCCAGAGCGCGAACGGCAGCTATGATTGGCCGTCACATGGCGCCAGGCCA
>NW_025226500.1:34198-36792 GCF_018294505.1 Triticum aestivum | reverse complement strand
TAACGGAACGCCGTTAAGCTATCGGGTCCGGTTTTGGATCCGATAACCCGTTAACAGGCGCCCTGACCAATGAGGATTTTCCACGTGTAAAATCATCATTGGCTGGAGGAAACATGTGTCGGCTCACCGTTGGGACATATGTCATCGACTAATTGGACCAAAGGCGCCTATGATACAGCGACACGTGGCACGGCCCAACAGAGGCCCATTCCTGTGAAAAGGCCAGCCCGTTTGACTTGGTCAAAAGGTGGCGGGCCGGCCCATGGAAAGCCTGTTAACGGCATGTTCGCATATAGCCCATTTACAGCCCGCTAACCCAGGGCCCGTTATGACCTCTCCGAATTAGGCACAGTAGCATCATCTGGGCCGTCCAATATGATTCCAGCCCATTTTAACTTCCGGCCCATGTGTGGCCCATGACTTCTTTCGACCCATATGAGGCCCTTTGTAACTCTTGGCCCATTAACGGCCCGTGGTGAAACTGGCCCGTGATGAACAGCGTATCACTTTATACCCATTAACGGCCCGTTATTCCATTGGGTCGTTTCCAGCCCAATTTATCTTTCGGCCTTCTCAGGGCCCATTTATTCTTGGGCTCATTTGTAGCATTCGGTTACATATGGCCTGTTACTGTCATTTTCTGCTTGTGGACCAAATTCAGCCCGTCATTACAGTCAGCCCGTTTGTGGACCGTTAATACGATGGGCCGTTTTCATGTCAAAAAAAACCCGTTGGGCTGTTTTCATAGAGTTATCAAATATGGCCCGTTATGGTCCACGAATAGTACGGCCCATGATTGGCGAAATGATGATACGCCCCGTAGAAGGCCCATGGATCCTACGGCCCGTATGAGGCCCATGGATCATACCGTGAGTAGAAGGCCCATGGATTGTATGGCCCATAGAAGGCCCATGGACCCTACGGCCCATAGAAGGCCCATGGATTCTAAGGCACGTAGAGAAGGCCAATGGATCCTATGGCTCATAGAAGGACCATGGATCATACGGCCCATAGGAGGCCCATGGTTACAACAGTTCGTGTGTTGCCATGATTATTTTGGCCTAGTTACCAAAAATAGGCTATTGTAGCCACTAGAAAAACACAGAAAAAGAGCTATAGTGACTACAAGCAAACCACTAAACAAGACAATAAGGAAATAAATAAGCAAGCAACTAACGCTATCCTATTACACATATTACATCCATTGGGTAACAAAGTTCGCCACCAGTGCAAATATAGGGAACAAAGCAGCATATTACATACATTGGCCATCAAAATTGGCCACTAGTGCAAATAAACGTAGCAGCAAAACAAGAGCATAACTGAAACAACTTCAAAAGAGCGCAAGAAACGGTATCCTGGGTATCCACCATGCTGGAAATAAGCTTAGCAAGCTTATTAGCTTTGTCTTGTTTGGCGCTAAAATCCTCCAACACTTGCTATTGCACCATAAAGTATGCATCTTAATGCTCCAGGGACTTCCGCAGTCCTTCCGCTTCTTGCCATAACACAACCGATCGATGTCTTTCAGCTTGTAGTTGAGAATCAAGAAACCAAACTGATTCAGACAGTGAGTTTGAATAGCTTGTGCAAGAGGTAGTGGCCAGTAACTCGAACACTAAACCAAGACAGGACTTTGGGGTTGTCTCGCTGTCTTCAAGATAGTCTTCCTTAGCTGTTTTATCAGCTTTGTTGGAGACCAACAAGGATGTGTCACTATCCTGAACCTTATCTGCATTACTTCCCTTACCATTGCTTAATAAGGCCCTCTTCCCAAATATTCTGTCAGCATTCTAAAATAAGAAACAAGCAGACACATAACAAGTTTAGCATGTACTAGTATATGAAGCTCATTTCGGTGAACCAGTTCATTAGTAAGGTGGACAGGATTAAACTACCAAGTCTTCTATTGCCAAGTACTAGTACATAATAAAAGCATCAAACAGACATATATCTATGGCCTATGGTCACTGCATTGTCTTGCCAAATCAAAATAGAGACACAGTTCAAATCATATCAGTTCAAGACAAAGCAGCAGTGAAAGAATAGAAAGCATGGGAAACTACACGGCACAACAATATTTCTGATGGGTACCACGGGTCTACATGTACAACAACACTATTGGCTCTGTTGTGATGCTAGTAATGTGCATGATATGAGAAGTCAACTGTATACACAATTGAAATTAAAATCAATAGAGCTATTGATAAGAGCAAACCTATTAAAGAAACATGCGTGAACATATCTGTTTTGCCATTGGAGTTTCGATTGGATCCTTCAATTTAAAAATAAGTTTGTATGAGTAAATACAATGATACAAGAGCAAAGCAATCATAGCTAAAAAAGGCGCGCCTAAGCGAGCGCTTAAGCGCGCCTAGGCTCTAGGCGTTGGCAAAACGCATTGCACATAACTATGCTTAATCTGTGCATAACTGCGCATAAGCATGCTCTTTGGTCAGTAAAGCGCAAGGCGGTGGTAAAACACACAATTAGCGCCTAGCGCTTTTTTGAACTATGATAGCAATGGAATCTTAAATTAGAATAGTTATTCTTCAGGTTTAGGCACTTGTTCTACATGAACAGAGTACAGTAAG
>NW_025226500.1:21168-34188 GCF_018294505.1 Triticum aestivum | reverse complement strand
TAACGGAACGCCGTTAAGCTATCGGGTCCGGTTTTGGATCCGATAACCCGTTAACAGGCGCCCTGACCAATGAGGATTTTCCACGTGTAAAATCATCATTGGCTGGAGGAAACATGTGTCGGCTCACCGTTGGGACATATGTCATCGACTAATTGGACCAAAGGCGCCTATGATACAGCGACACGTGGCACGGCCCAACAGAGGCCCATTCCTGTGAAAAGGCCAGCCCGTTTGACTTGGTCAAAAGGTGGCGGGCCGGCCCATGGAAAGCCTGTTAACGGCATGTTCGCATATAGCCCATTTACAGCCCGCTAACCCAGGGCCCGTTATGACCTCTCCGAATTAGGCACAGTAGCATCATCTGGGCCGTCCAATATGATTCCAGCCCATTTTAACTTCCGGCCCATGTGTGGCCCATGACTTCTTTCGACCCATATGAGGCCCTTTGTAACTCTTGGCCCATTAACGGCCCGTGGTGAAACTGGCCCGTGATGAACAGCGTATCACTTTATACCCATTAACGGCCCGTTATTCCATTGGGTCGTTTCCAGCCCAATTTATCTTTCGGCCTTCTCAGGGCCCATTTATTCTTGGGCTCATTTGTAGCATTCGGTTACATATGGCCTGTTACTGTCATTTTCTGCTTGTGGACCAAATTCAGCCCGTCATTACAGTCAGCCCGTTTGTGGACCGTTAATACGATGGGCCGTTTTCATGTCAAAAAAAACCCGTTGGGCTGTTTTCATAGAGTTATCAAATATGGCCCGTTATGGTCCACGAATAGTACGGCCCATGATTGGCGAAATGATGATACGCCCCGTAGAAGGCCCATGGATCCTACGGCCCGTATGAGGCCCATGGATCATACCGTGAGTAGAAGGCCCATGGATTGTATGGCCCATAGAAGGCCCATGGACCCTACGGCCCATAGAAGGCCCATGGATTCTAAGGCACGTAGAGAAGGCCAATGGATCCTATGGCTCATAGAAGGACCATGGATCATACGGCCCATAGGAGGCCCATGGTTACAACAGTTCGTGTGTTGCCATGATTATTTTGGCCTAGTTACCAAAAATAGGCTATTGTAGCCACTAGAAAAACACAGAAAAAGAGCTATAGTGACTACAAGCAAACAACTAAACAAGACAATAAGGAAATAAATAAGCAAGCAACTAACGCTATCCTATTACACATATTACATCCATTGGGTAACAAAGTTCGCCACCAGTGCAAATATAGGGAACAAAGCAGCATATTACATACATTGGCCATCAAAATTGGCCACTAGTGCAAATAAACGTAGCAGCAAAACAAGAGCATAACTGAAACAACTTCAAAAGAGCTCAAGAAACGGTATCCTGGGTATCCACCATGCTGGAAATAAGCTTAGCAAGCTTATTAGCTTTGTCTTGTTTGGCGCTAAAATCCTCCAACACTTGCTATTGCACCATAAAGTATGCATCTTAATGCTCCAGGGACTTCCGCAGTCCTTCCGCTTCTTGCCATAACACAACCGATCGATGTCTTTCAGCTTGTAGTTGAGAATCAAGAAACCAAACTGATTCAGACAGTGAGTTTGAATAGCTTGTGCAAGAGGTAGTGGCCAGTAACTCGAACACTAAACCAAGACAGGACTTTGGGGTTGTCTCGCTGTCTTCAAGATAGTCTTCCTTAGCTGTTTTATCAGCTTTGTTGGAGACCAACAAGGATGTGTCACTATCCTGAACCTTATCTGCATTACTTCCCTTACCATTGCTTAATAAGGCCCTCTTCCCAAATATTCTGTCAGCATTCTAAAATAAGAAACAAGCAGACACATAACAAGTTTAGCATGTACTAGTATATGAAGCTCATTTCGGTGAACCAGTTCATTAGTAAGGTGGACAGGATTAAACTACCAAGTCTTCTATTGCCAAGTACTAGTACATAATAAAAGCATCAAACAGACATATATCTATGGCCTATGGTCACTGCATTGTCTTGCCAAATCAAAATAGAGACACAGTTCAAATCATATCAGTTCAAGACAAAGCAGCAGTGAAAGAATAGAAAGCATGGGAAACTACACGGCACAACAATATTTCTGATGGGTACCACGGGTCTACATGTACAACAACACTATTGGCTCTGTTGTGATGCTAGTAATGTGCATGATATGAGAAGTCAACTGTATACACAATTGAAATTAAAATCAATAGAGCTATTGATAAGAGCAAACCTATTAAAGAAACATGCGTGAACATATCTGTTTTGCCATTGGAGTTTCGATTGGATCCTTCAATTTAAAAATAAGTTTGTATGAGTAAATACAATGATACAAGAGCAAAGCAATCATAGCTAAAAAAGGCGCGCCTAAGCGAGCGCTTAAGCGCGCCTAGGCTCTAGGCGTTGGCAAAACGCATTGCACATAACTATGCTTAATCTGTGCATAACTGCGCATAAGCATGCTCTTTGGTCAGTAAAGCGCAAGGCGGTGGTAAAACACACAATTAGCGCCTAGCGCTTTTTTGAACTATGATAGCAATGGAATCTTAAATTAGAATAGTTATTCTTCAGGTTTAGGCACTTGTTCTACATGAACAGAGTACAGTAAGCCGCAAGAATATAATACTTAAAAATAGAAAATGAGCTCATAGACCTTACAATATTCTTGGTCCGGGACCAGTACAGAACAAGGCATTCCCAGTCATCGTCCAGTAAATGTGTCTCAGGAGAACGTAAGGGAATTTGATGAGTTTCTTTGCTGGTGAAGTAAGTTTTCTTCAGGTAATTCCGATACTACCACCAAGCATTCTTGAAGATAGCAGAGGTATTAGCACAGGTTACCTCATCCTGAGTTTCCAAATCGGTCCTTCTCTATAGAGAAAAATGGGAAAATTTGTTGTATTATAACCATCATGGAGGTAGGATGTATGGGACAAAGCAAAGTAATTGCCATGTATAACATTACTTACACATAACTCCTGGACAAACACCTGCAACTCACATTTTCCTTCATCTTCAGTTTAATATTTCAAAGATGGGAAGATACGTACATATGATTTAACAACATCAAATGCGATAGATGCTAAACTACGACTAGTTGGTTGTGCTTCCTCCACAGGAATAGGTGTACTAACTGGTGGAGTTGGGGTTTGCCGTGATAGTACTGGCCCTTTGGGCACTGGAGCTGCTTTACTAACTGCTATTGTTTGGGAGCTCTATGGTGGAGATGGTGCTGTGTCAACAGGAACTGGGTTACTATCGGCTGGGGTTGGGGTTAGATTGGGTGAAGCTGGTTCTCTGTCCATCGCAGTAGTGGTACAATCTGCGAGAGTTTGGGTTATATGTGGTAGGGATGGTTCTTGTGCATGTAAAACCGGGGTGCTATCTCCACCAAGAGGTAGCACTGTTTTATTTGAAGACCGTGTTTTTAGTCTGCTAGATACTGGCATCACCCGCTCCAATTCAAATGGCTGATAAACAAGAAACATAGTTGAATGTACAGACATTGTATGAGAGACAGATGCAATAGATAGTGTGGAAAAAAGAGGGCATGAAATAGTTGACATGTATATTGTTTAACTAAAATGGATAGCATGACATAATTTCACATATATGATGTCTATCTAAACTGGATAGCATAGCATAACATAATTCAAAGATATGATGAATAACTAAACAGGATCGCATGACATAATTCACCTATATGTTATCTAAGTAATTAGGATTGCATCATTTAATTCACGTATGTGATTTATATGCTAAACAGAGGGCATTCGATATGATGTCTAAACTTAGAACATGGTGTTGAATATTGTCTATATGATGTCTAAACTATGCAATGCAAGACACCATATACATGATATGAGCAGTATAACCGTGCCAAGTTAGAGCATACACCTCGGTGGGGGAATAGGACTGGTCATCAGTCTCTACATCCATCTCTGAGGAGCTATTGGGGCCCGACAAGAGATCTGCTTCGACAGGTAGCACTGTCTGCTCTGAAGGCCTTGTTTTCACTCCAGACTTTTCCATCTCCCACCCAAATGGCTGATTCACAAGAAGAGTAGTTTAATGTACAAACATTGTCAACAAATGGAAATGTAATGAAGAAAAGGATGGGCAAGATATCATTCAAATATATGATGCCTGGTTAAACAGGATGGCATTGCACATTTTACATATATTATGGCTGGCTAAAATACATGAGACTGCATAATTCCCACATGTGATATAGAAACTAAACAGGTGGCATTTACAGAACATGTCTAAACTAAGGAGATAACATATATGATGTCAAAAGTAGGCACTGCAAGGCAATATATGCATGATATGACTAAAATCATCATGCCAAGGTAGAGCAAACACCTTGGGGGGTAAATAGGAGTGGTTAGCGGCGTCTAAATCCGCCTTAGTATAGATATCTTCCTCTGGATTACAATCTGGAGAGGGGTGGGGAGGGTTTTCCATTGAACCAACCATGGAACGATGTCTGCATGACATTGTATTGCCGCGCAAAACTCTTCTCTTTTTCTCTACATGTTCAGCATGACTGTGTACAATATCTGACATGCATACGAAAAAATATGGTGAGATTATGTAAGGAGAGCATGCAGAAATTTAGAGTGATGGTAACAACCAGTGGATGGATCCAAAAATAATGATAGCAAGCTGATGATTGCTTTAATTTAATAAAAAGATAGATGATGATTGCTTTACTATTTGTTTCCCACCCAAGATGAACAACATAGGAATACCCTAGGTGAACCAAATATTAGACAGACATACTATTCATTGCTGCCTCGATATGTGCCCCACAACTAATTTAGAACTCAAGTTTGAACCTTAATTTGGACCTAACTTGGAGTCCAAGAGGTGAACAGGACGATAAAGTAGTAGGTAATTTTAAGCAATGCATAACATAAGCAGAAACAAAAGAGTGCGACCTCTCGAGCGAGCGAGAGCCGGAGCAGCAGCAGCTGGGCGAGCGAGCGATTGAGTGAGAGCCGGAGCAGCAGCAGCAGCGCGAGCGAGTGAGCGAGAGCCGGAGAAGCAGCAGCAGATCCGGCTGGTATGGACACCACCGCCGAAGGGGCCTCGCACTGGGGGAGAGCCGCCATGGAGATGTCACCCGTGGTGCCGGCTTCAAGGTAGCCACTCCATGGGGTTGCGGGATGGAGCACCGTCGGCGCAGGGAGGTCGAGTTAAGGAGAAGGTGCTATGCGATGAGTGTACAACCTCTTTGGTGGCGCCGAGTAGGCCTCGGCTTCATCCGAGGAGTCGGTGAGGATGTTGCGGTTCCGGTGGAGCAGGTTAAAGCGGCGCTGTGGGGATGGAGCAGCCGCGATAGACGAGGCGATCGTCGGAGCAGCTCCTTGGAGGTGGAGGACGGGGCGGGTGAACCGGTGGGACGACGAGATGGACGACGGATCCTCATCCTGGGAGGTGGACGAGGGACGTCAAGCTGTTGTGGAGGATGCCGTCGTCGGGGAAGAGGCTCCGGGTGGGCAGCGGTGAGGTGGCGGATGGAGGAGGGTGGGGTTTCACAGCTAGAGCGAAGAGGTTATGGTGGCCTGGGATTTCGAACGGTGTAAAGGGGGCGATGGGAGGGGGTGAACCATGACTTAGGGACGTGCTTGTCCAAAATGTAGGGTGTGTTACAAAAGTACCCCCACTGATTTGAACTAGTGGCCCTTTCGGCTCAGGGTTAGAAGGGGGATTTTGCGTGTCGGGATTTGGCAGCTGGAGGGAGTTTTCGCGCGCGTGTAATTTCTGGATAGCAAGGTGCGGGTTGTGAAGGCGCCAGTTTTGGGAGCACGATATCTGAATTTTCGGGATATAATAAGGCGCGGGTTGAATTTTAGGGACAAGCCTAACGTGTAGTAATATTGTACTTGTATGTACCAAATCAATTCACACTTCCCTCAACCAAAAAGAAAACGAAAAAATAAAACTATTCACACCACACGAAGAGAGAGTCTTGCTCCGTTTTACTATACAAATGTTATTCAAAGCTACTCCCTCTTTCCATCTATATAGGGCCTAATGCGATTTTCGATGCTAACTTTGACCAAATATTAGAGCAATAATATATGGCATGCAACTTACACAAAGCACATCGTTAAATTTTTCTATGAAAGGTTCGTTCAATGATATAATTTTCACATTGTGGATGTCATGTACTATTAATCTTGTCAATAGTCAAAGGCGGTCTTAAAAAACTCATTACGCCCTATATAGATGGAAGGAGGGAGTATGAATCCATGTTATGTCCAATTAAATTTTTTCGCTTGTTGTATAATGCATGTAACCTCCTCATACCAACATTTTAGTGCATTTCAAATGTCTATACTACCGCTACAATTGGAACTAAATTTGAATTCGTTTCTCTATTTCAATAAGAATCTACAATCATGATTGTTGCCAACTTCAACCATCATTTGTGTATTACCTTAATAACACACCACATGATTACATAGAGATAGATATGAACTATGTGTACTACATGAACTCGAATTCTATTTTTTGAATACACTTCATGTTGATTCTAAATAATAGTACATTTGATGTACTAACTATATATTCATAATCAAAACCATGTTCCATACGTACACCATGTTTATCACACAAAGTATAGTGCCCCACCCCCTACATTATGACAAGTATTTAGACCTATGTTGCAAAAGCCACACATTATCCCAAATTATAATCAATGTTCTACATTATGATGTCTTCTTCAAGTATCTGTATCCACTTTTTTGTAATGAATTATGATCTTTGTTCATCTTTTACACCTTCACGATCCTCTTCTATTTGTAGCTAGCTAGCGCTAACTTTCTATCGTGCATGCACATGCCCGCTCCCTCTCACCCACCCTTAGCGTCCCCTCCATCGCGCACGTTCATTATTTCTCTTTAGGTCGTCCACCCACGGTGTGTGTAGGCCCCCGGCTCCTTCTTTCTGGCACACACCGGTCGATATACCTCTCTAGCAAAGTGTGCCTACAACAAACACATTATACTTCCCCTCTTCTCTTCTCACCGTCCATGCCCCCTATGTCCAATACGGTTCCACGCAGGTGCACACTCCCGCCCCTCTTTTCATTGATCACATACTCGCACACTCCTCCCCCCTCGACATGGTAGGCCCCTCGCACCACCTCCTAGCCGCACCCCTCTCCCCCTGTCTGTCTCTCCGGACCTTATTTGCTTCTAAAACATGTAGGCGTGTATATGAACTAATCTCCGTACATATATCCAGGTCGACTATAATTCGTTTTCCCCATGCACCGATACACTTACCTCGCTAGTTATGTCTCTCCCTTTCTCGGACACACGAGGTTGATCTTCCTATGTAGTTACGTATGCTTACCACAACCATATCGTCTCCCCTCATCATCCTTGCATACCTCCCGACCCATCTCTCACACGCACGTGCATAGACAGACAGACATCCCCCACCCTCTCTTATTGATATTGCACTCATACCCTCCGTTTGTCTAGCAGGCCTCTCCCACCATTTGTGAGACACCACTCCACCACCAACCCTCTGACGCTCTACCTTTGCCTTTCTCCCAACCTTATTCCTCTGCTACACATATCTGTGGATGTCGATCGATCTCCCTCAATACATAGCTAGGTCTCTCTCCTTCCCCACACATATACTAGTCGACCGGTCTCTGCCCCCCCCCATACACACACCGATAGTCGAACGTTGTAGGTAGGTATCCATTCCACGGAGAAAAACTGAACCTCTGCCCTATCAAATTCCAGTAGGCCAACCGCCCTATATCTTTGACGTGGGCAAACACAAATTTGATGGCACTTTTTATCGATCATGCAGCCACACACTTCATCCCTGTTTTCAATTCTATCGATATCTCACGTCCATGACTCCGTTTCACACACATTTCATGTTACGTTTTTCTGTTTGAGATATCATCAACACGTTGCCTCTGTTTCGCACAAACCATCTCTCTCACACCCACCCACGTACGTACCTGCACCTAAAGAAGAAGTGCATGCAGGACGCACGTACTCACGTCTCGTTCCCGGCCACACCCGCGCAGGTACATGGTGGAGTTCGTTTCTGTATGAAAAGGCAGCCCACGTGATAATTTGACGCGTGTAGCGGTTGTTTACTCGAAGGAGGGTCGAGTACCATGCCTAGACGGAACAAAGTTCGACTTGACGCGTTAGTATTAAATAAAGTTATATATTCCTCAATGGCACGTACAGAATATAAAACGATTGTCGTGGGGAAAATGGAAAATTGGGTTTGTCTCTCGTCACACCATCTCACACAAGGCGGCCGTGGCCTCTCTCTATCAGCGTTGGTCAGTGATCCAGCCGCATCCCGTCCGCCGGTGAAAAGGGAGGATGTGCATCGTCTCTCCGTTCGACGGTATTAAGGCAGCACGTCCCGATCTGCGGTACCCGCCATTCTCTCTGACCAAGCTCCGGCGCGATAGGGCCTTCGCCACTTGCTCGCTACCGCAGTATGGGGAGATCCCAGCCGTCGACGCCCTCCCAGTAACATCCTGATGACCCTCAGGTGCAGCTTCCTCCGGCCTTGCTCCACTGCTCATCTTCCCATGTTGCTGCACGTGGATCTTCTTTAGTTGTTTGCTTAAATCGTATCTCGGCCGGCGCAGTTTCCATCTTGCAATCTCGTCCCCAAACCATTTTTGATAAACCACCATGTGCTATCTTTCCCTGATTACATGGAATATGCTTCTTTTTTGTCGTCTTATTGTCTTCAACTCGTGTTATTGGGCAGTAATTGTTTCCTTTCTACCTCCTTTTGCAAACAGGGCTATCCATTTTCACCTCGTTGCTATTGCGACCTTTTGGTGAACTTCACAAATCACTTTTTTCTTAAGAGTGTTTTGTGCAGTTCCGCCAAAATGTCACACGGGCAACGTTTTTACATTTCTGTGGGACTGCAGAAAGGGAGATTGGTTTTGTTATCCTCCTCATCCAACTCCGTGCCTAATCTTCTCCAACAAGAAGTTAGTCATAAAGAGAGATCGTAGAGGTGATCGGTTCTATTTATGTGTGTTATGTTTCATCATCTAGTTCCACTATTATTGTAATCACACTGACTGGATATCTTTGCAAATAGGGATGGTTCGCTCGATTTTAATGGAGCTGCACAAAATGATCGGATTGTGGTGTCCTCCATACACCTCTTTTTTGGCTATAGAGCTGGGTGAAACTAGCTGCCAAGCAATGAACACTATGCCAAGGAAATGGAGCCATGCCTATGAACAACATCGATCAATTATATATTTTTCTTTATTTGTACACCTTCTCACAACTTTGTCTTCAGTTGTGATGTGAATATTGGCGCTGATCTGCGAACTATTGAGATGCATTAGCCATGGTAGCCATGGTAGTTTCATTTGTATTTGATGGAATGTTGTAACGAGATAATCTCGAGTCAAGACACATGAACCCTAAGTTGAAACCTTTTTTTTCCTATGGGAACCAAAGTTGAAACCTTCATAGCATCACAGTACAATTTCATTAAATTATGTGTACATATAAACAAATCCTTGAGGATTGATAGGAATGCCAGAAACAATTCAACTTCATTTCACCGACATGTTGGACATCCTTCATCCGGCTCCACCTACCATGCAGCAATATTGAGTGCACAACACAACTTCAGGGAAAGAATCGCCCCGGTCATTGCGCCGCGGTAGTAATGAATAGTGAGCAGTCAAATTACAGAGCCCCACATTTGCCACAGTAAGTTGCTCGGACAAAGCAACCATCATTTCTCTGTTCCTTGAATCCGCTAGTACTCCCATATTCCCATAGTAATAAGTTGCTCGGGCGAATCAACCATCACTTCACCTTTCCCATAGTAAGTACTAGTAGCTCCTTTTCTTACTCTAGAAACAACCACACCCGAATATTGGGCGGTAGCAGCACAGCAACTGAATCACTCTATCTGATGGTCATAGTTGGAAAATCAAAACAAAACCAAGCATTGGATCAACTCTTTTAGCACTCAGATTGTTGCCGCCTGCTCAATCGCCTGCCCACCTATATAACCGCTCACGTGTGATGACCACACGAGCTATCCATTCAGATTGTATGTTAAAATAATAAAGGTCGATAACTAATGCGGTAAACTTTCAAAAAAATCTAATGCGGCACCTCGGGCCAACGCGGCGCATTTTGCATGAGAAATTACACACCATGTTTCGTTGACATGTGGTCCCATTCCAACATGTCAGTGATACGATGGCGAGTCCTTTTCTACTAGTATTTTTGAACAGACGTGTTGGCCGGGGCGCCTCTTCGTGTACCGTGGCAAACTGGCAACCGTCCATCGACTCTTCGCCTTTCCCTCTCTATTTGGAACTGATGTCGCATGCTCTTCCTCCCTCCTCCATTTGCCTTCACCCTTCCTTCTGCCATTGTTCGATCGTCTTCTCCATGGAGGGAACAGGCCCCGTTGTTCTTGCCCCGATCTGAAAGATGACGTGGTGGAGGAACTCATTGATCGGTGTGATGGCATCACCTCGGCTAGCATGTCAGGTTCATTCAAGACCATTCTCGACTCAACTAATAACATCATTACAAGGAACCCAATGGTCAAGGAGCAGTTTGATCTCCCATATCTTCTTTGCCGTGACCCTTATGACTAGCGCGGGGACAACGGAGGCCTCGCCTTGTGCAAGTTGATGCCGCTTGATAATGACACGTATGATGTTAAGATGCCATCGCTTGAGGGCAAGGATTGGGCAGGCGCAAATGGAGATTGGGTTGTTTATATTGCGTACAACTGCGAGTGGGAACTTGTGAATGTGTAGACTTGTCACCGGGTTCCACTTTGAAAAATCTCAGCAGACTGCCCAGAGGTTGAGCACACTGGTATTCTACGGACGTTCAAATATGATCATGGTGACTGTCTTCTACAGAAGATAGCAATTTGTCGATCTCCCAACCGCTCTTGGAATTACAAGAACTATGAAGTTGTTTCTATCTTCGACAAGCTTGTTGTCGTCCTTTATGGTTCGACTCGGTGGATATTGCTCAAAAATCAATTTCTATACACGGATGTGTACTCTGATGCAATTCAATAAGAGGGTCTTGTGTTTGCTTCCACCACTCATGGCACTGTTTTTGCATGGGATCCTCATAGTTTCGGTACATTTATCTTCCACGATAATTATAATTGTTTCATCCACATGCATGCGGGTTAGCAAGTTTCCCTTTACTAATTAACCTTCTTCTTGTGTTTCCAAGGTCCTATGAACATTCCACCACCTATACTTGAAAATTTTTATAACCAAGGGGGAGATGACGATGGTGATGATCACGAGCATGAGGACGAGCAGAACTTATATACTCAGTCGTGCTTGGCAACTAATTCCGATGGATCACCTCTTCTTGTCTTTATACAGCGCACTGAGTTTGTTACTACTGAGGGAGCACATGTTGTCTCCCATGGTCGCACTCTCCGGACCTATTCCAACACTCATTGCATGGTATTCGGGATGGATACTAGTGTGCTAGCGCCAACACCTTCTCCCTGGTACAGAATTGATAGTCTTGGAGAAAACTCGCTCTTCCTTGGAAAAAACTATCTGATGATGGTGAAAGACGATCCAACTGCTGTTGACACAATGTTACTAGTAATATTTATGAGAAGCAACTGTATCTATACCTCGGACATTTGGGTGGTTCCCTACCCTGGTACTGATATAGTAGGCCGCTTCAGCCTGGATGATCAGTCCTGTGTTGGTCTCGAGATTGACAATAGATGGCCCTCCCAGAGAATCACTTGTGGTTCAAAGCAAGCGTTTCCAACGCCGAGGATTGGTTGAGTTGAAGTTCATTATTTGTTGTGTGATGAAAACTTTAGTATTTATAATGTATCCTTGTTGTCGTTGTGGGTTGATGACCTGTTGTATGTAATAAAATGATATGCCTATAATAAACTTACTAAATTTATGAATGGCTTTCGAGTCGCTTCTCTGAGTGAGTGGTGCGACGAGGCAAAAATATATTTTCCAAATACATAATTGTACGTGCATTGCAACAGGTTATTGGATGAGGCCACTCAATAATAGTAGTACACTATTTGTACTAGCTTCACATGCTTCGCACATCGGGCGGGTGTTTTTACTGTAGCCATATGTTAATGTGTTCGCTGTACGTAACCAGCACCTCGAATCCTCGATACTACTAGTACTATATAAGTAGTAGGAGTAGTAGGGTGGCATGGGCCAGAACAAGCATTCACGTCCAGGAGTACGGCACATGCCACCAGCACGACATCCATCTGACACCATATTTCTTGGAGTCTGTGCTAGAGCAATCTCTTCAACCTCGTCGTTTCTCTAACTCAGCCATCGCGCGGCGGGCGATGTGGGGGTTTGCCGATAGTCGGTTTCCTCAACTGTGGTCCCACTTGTAAGGCTAACTCCAATGCACGACCCCAAACGGACCTCCGTTTTGCACGAACTCCAACAATAATTTTGACTAGAAAAGCAAGACCAAAGAAAACAAGAACCACAAGAATACATTTTAGAAGATATCCAACTTCCACAACTGCTCCTGTAAGTTGGATTAGTGCCTTCTTGATGCATTCATTGTTGATCTGCGGAGGCTCGATCTTGCGTCCTTCTTTCTTCTTCCAGTGTAAAGAAGTAGACGTTGCTTCCTCGCATCTAGTCTCATGTCTAGCCTCTATTCTTGTATCAACAAGTGCACTAGTCTCATCTCTAGCCTCTATGCTAGCTAAAAGTGCTAGAACATCTACTAAATTGCGCTCTACCAATATATCGATGTACTCTTCTTCCCAATACCAAAACTTGCATCCATTCTACACAATAAAATTTTTAAGTTAGCACAACTAGTCTAATCCGAGAGCACAACCGAAGATTTTGTCGGGTTCTTCCTCCTTTTGCTGACACGTGGGACATCTAGCATCCAGGTCGTGTCATGCAAGAAAATAGAGTGGTAGTTGAAGCCACGTGATATGCATCTTGGGTTAAACTGTAAATAGAATCTTACTACT
>NW_025226500.1:9243-21158 GCF_018294505.1 Triticum aestivum | reverse complement strand
TAGCAGGCCTCTCCCACCATTTGTGAGACACCACTCCACCACCAACCCTCTGACGCTCTACCTTTGCCTTTCTCCCAACCTTATTCCTCTGCTACACATATCTGTGGATGTCGATCGATCTCCCTCAATACATAGCTAGGTCTCTCTCCTTCCCCACACATATACTAGTCGACCGGTCTCTGCCCCCCCCCCATACACACACCGATAGTCGAACGTTGTAGGTAGGTATCCATTCCACGGAGAAAAACTGAACCTCTGCCCTATCAAATTCCAGTAGGCCAACCGCCCTATATCTTTGACGTGGGCAAACACAAATTTGATGGCACTTTTTATCGATCATGCAGCCACACACTTCATCCCTGTTTTCAATTCTATCGATATCTCACGTCCATGACTCCGTTTCACACACATTTCATGTTACGTTTTTCTGTTTGAGATATCATCAACACGTTGCCTCTGTTTCGCACAAACCATCTCTCTCACACCCACCCACGTACGTACCTGCACCTAAAGAAGAAGTGCATGCAGGACGCACGTACTCACGTCTCGTTCCCGGCCACACCCGCGCAGGTACATGGTGGAGTTCGTTTCTGTATGAAAAGGCAGCCCACGTGATAATTTGACGCGTGTAGCGGTTGTTTACTCGAAGGAGGGTCGAGTACCATGCCTAGACGGAACAAAGTTCGACTTGACGCGTTAGTATTAAATAAAGTTATATATTCCTCAATGGCACGTACAGAATATAAAACGATTGTCGTGGGGAAAATGGAAAATTGGGTTTGTCTCTCGTCACACCATCTCACACAAGGCGGCCGTGGCCTCTCTCTATCAGCGTTGGTCAGTGATCCAGCCGCATCCCGTCCGCCGGTGAAAAGGGAGGATGTGCATCGTCTCTCCGTTCGACGGTATTAAGGCAGCACGTCCCGATCTGCGGTACCCGCCATTCTCTCTGACCAAGCTCCGGCGCGATAGGGCCTTCGCCACTTGCTCGCTACCGCAGTATGGGGAGATCCCAGCCGTCGACGCCCTCCCAGTAACATCCTGATGACCCTCAGGTGCAGCTTCCTCCGGCCTTGCTCCACTGCTCATCTTCCCATGTTGCTGCACGTGGATCTTCTTTAGTTGTTTGCTTAAATCGTATCTCGGCCGGCGCAGTTTCCATCTTGCAATCTCGTCCCCAAACCATTTTTGATAAACCACCATGTGCTATCTTTCCCTGATTACATGGAATATGCTTCTTTTTTGTCGTCTTATTGTCTTCAACTCGTGTTATTGGGCAGTAATTGTTTCCTTTCTACCTCCTTTTGCAAACAGGGCTATCCATTTTCACCTCGTTGCTATTGCGACCTTTTGGTGAACTTCACAAATCACTTTTTTCTTAAGAGTGTTTTGTGCAGTTCCGCCAAAATGTCACACGGGCAACGTTTTTACATTTCTGTGGGACTGCAGAAAGGGAGATTGGTTTTGTTATCCTCCTCATCCAACTCCGTGCCTAATCTTCTCCAACAAGAAGTTAGTCATAAAGAGAGATCGTAGAGGTGATCGGTTCTATTTATGTGTGTTATGTTTCATCATCTAGTTCCACTATTATTGTAATCACACTGACTGGATATCTTTGCAAATAGGGATGGTTCGCTCGATTTTAATGGAGCTGCACAAAATGATCGGATTGTGGTGTCCTCCATACACCTCTTTTTTGGCTATAGAGCTGGGTGAAACTAGCTGCCAAGCAATGAACACTATGCCAAGGAAATGGAGCCATGCCTATGAACAACATCGATCAATTATATATTTTTCTTTATTTGTACACCTTCTCACAACTTTGTCTTCAGTTGTGATGTGAATATTGGCGCTGATCTGCGAACTATTGAGATGCATTAGCCATGGTAGCCATGGTAGTTTCATTTGTATTTGATGGAATGTTGTAACGAGATAATCTCGAGTCAAGACACATGAACCCTAAGTTGAAACCTTTTTTTTCCTATGGGAACCAAAGTTGAAACCTTCATAGCATCACAGTACAATTTCATTAAATTATGTGTACATATAAACAAATCCTTGAGGATTGATAGGAATGCCAGAAACAATTCAACTTCATTTCACCGACATGTTGGACATCCTTCATCCGGCTCCACCTACCATGCAGCAATATTGAGTGCACAACACAACTTCAGGGAAAGAATCGCCCCGGTCATTGCGCCGCGGTAGTAATGAATAGTGAGCAGTCAAATTACAGAGCCCCACATTTGCCACAGTAAGTTGCTCGGACAAAGCAACCATCATTTCTCTGTTCCTTGAATCCGCTAGTACTCCCATATTCCCATAGTAATAAGTTGCTCGGGCGAATCAACCATCACTTCACCTTTCCCATAGTAAGTACTAGTAGCTCCTTTTCTTACTCTAGAAACAACCACACCCGAATATTGGGCGGTAGCAGCACAGCAACTGAATCACTCTATCTGATGGTCATAGTTGGAAAATCAAAACAAAACCAAGCATTGGATCAACTCTTTTAGCACTCAGATTGTTGCCGCCTGCTCAATCGCCTGCCCACCTATATAACCGCTCACGTGTGATGACCACACGAGCTATCCATTCAGATTGTATGTTAAAATAATAAAGGTCGATAACTAATGCGGTAAACTTTCAAAAAAATCTAATGCGGCACCTCGGGCCAACGCGGCGCATTTTGCATGAGAAATTACACACCATGTTTCGTTGACATGTGGTCCCATTCCAACATGTCAGTGATACGATGGCGAGTCCTTTTCTACTAGTATTTTTGAACAGACGTGTTGGCCGGGGCGCCTCTTCGTGTACCGTGGCAAACTGGCAACCGTCCATCGACTCTTCGCCTTTCCCTCTCTATTTGGAACTGATGTCGCATGCTCTTCCTCCCTCCTCCATTTGCCTTCACCCTTCCTTCTGCCATTGTTCGATCGTCTTCTCCATGGAGGGAACAGGCCCCGTTGTTCTTGCCCCGATCTGAAAGATGACGTGGTGGAGGAACTCATTGATCGGTGTGATGGCATCACCTCGGCTAGCATGTCAGGTTCATTCAAGACCATTCTCGACTCAACTAATAACATCATTACAAGGAACCCAATGGTCAAGGAGCAGTTTGATCTCCCATATCTTCTTTGCCGTGACCCTTATGACTAGCGCGGGGACAACGGAGGCCTCGCCTTGTGCAAGTTGATGCCGCTTGATAATGACACGTATGATGTTAAGATGCCATCGCTTGAGGGCAAGGATTGGGCAGGCGCAAATGGAGATTGGGTTGTTTATATTGCGTACAACTGCGAGTGGGAACTTGTGAATGTGTAGACTTGTCACCGGGTTCCACTTTGAAAAATCTCAGCAGACTGCCCAGAGGTTGAGCACACTGGTATTCTACGGACGTTCAAATATGATCATGGTGACTGTCTTCTACAGAAGATAGCAATTTGTCGATCTCCCAACCGCTCTTGGAATTACAAGAACTATGAAGTTGTTTCTATCTTCGACAAGCTTGTTGTCGTCCTTTATGGTTCGACTCGGTGGATATTGCTCAAAAATCAATTTCTATACACGGATGTGTACTCTGATGCAATTCAATAAGAGGGTCTTGTGTTTGCTTCCACCACTCATGGCACTGTTTTTGCATGGGATCCTCATAGTTTCGGTACATTTATCTTCCACGATAATTATAATTGTTTCATCCACATGCATGCGGGTTAGCAAGTTTCCCTTTACTAATTAACCTTCTTCTTGTGTTTCCAAGGTCCTATGAACATTCCACCACCTATACTTGAAAATTTTTATAACCAAGGGGGAGATGACGATGGTGATGATCACGAGCATGAGGACGAGCAGAACTTATATACTCAGTCGTGCTTGGCAACTAATTCCGATGGATCACCTCTTCTTGTCTTTATACAGCGCACTGAGTTTGTTACTACTGAGGGAGCACATGTTGTCTCCCATGGTCGCACTCTCCGGACCTATTCCAACACTCATTGCATGGTATTCGGGATGGATACTAGTGTGCTAGCGCCAACACCTTCTCCCTGGTACAGAATTGATAGTCTTGGAGAAAACTCGCTCTTCCTTGGAAAAAACTATCTGATGATGGTGAAAGACGATCCAACTGCTGTTGACACAATGTTACTAGTAATATTTATGAGAAGCAACTGTATCTATACCTCGGACATTTGGGTGGTTCCCTACCCTGGTACTGATATAGTAGGCCGCTTCAGCCTGGATGATCAGTCCTGTGTTGGTCTCGAGATTGACAATAGATGGCCCTCCCAGAGAATCACTTGTGGTTCAAAGCAAGCGTTTCCAACGCCGAGGATTGGTTGAGTTGAAGTTCATTATTTGTTGTGTGATGAAAACTTTAGTATTTATAATGTATCCTTGTTGTCGTTGTGGGTTGATGACCTGTTGTATGTAATAAAATGATATGCCTATAATAAACTTACTAAATTTATGAATGGCTTTCGAGTCGCTTCTCTGAGTGAGTGGTGCGACGAGGCAAAAATATATTTTCCAAATACATAATTGTACGTGCATTGCAACAGGTTATTGGATGAGGCCACTCAATAATAGTAGTACACTATTTGTACTAGCTTCACATGCTTCGCACATCGGGCGGGTGTTTTTACTGTAGCCATATGTTAATGTGTTCGCTGTACGTAACCAGCACCTCGAATCCTCGATACTACTAGTACTATATAAGTAGTAGGAGTAGTAGGGTGGCATGGGCCAGAACAAGCATTCACGTCCAGGAGTACGGCACATGCCACCAGCACGACATCCATCTGACACCATATTTCTTGGAGTCTGTGCTAGAGCAATCTCTTCAACCTCGTCGTTTCTCTAACTCAGCCATCGCGCGGCGGGCGATGTGGGGGTTTGCCGATAGTCGGTTTCCTCAACTGTGGTCCCACTTGTAAGGCTAACTCCAATGCACGACCCCAAACGGACCTCCGTTTTGCACGAACTCCAACAATAATTTTGACTAGAAAAGCAAGACCAAAGAAAACAAGAACCACAAGAATACATTTTAGAAGATATCCAACTTCCACAACTGCTCCTGTAAGTTGGATTAGTGCCTTCTTGATGCATTCATTGTTGATCTGCGGAGGCTCGATCTTGCGTCCTTCTTTCTTCTTCCAGTGTAAAGAAGTAGACGTTGCTTCCTCGCATCTAGTCTCATGTCTAGCCTCTATTCTTGTATCAACAAGTGCACTAGTCTCATCTCTAGCCTCTATGCTAGCTAAAAGTGCTAGAACATCTACTAAATTGCGCTCTACCAATATATCGATGTACTCTTCTTCCCAATACCAAAACTTGCATCCATTCTACACAATAAAATTTTTAAGTTAGCACAACTAGTCTAATCCGAGAGCACAACCGAAGATTTTGTCGGGTTCTTCCTCCTTTTGCTGACACGTGGGACATCTAGCATCCAGGTCGTGTCATGCAAGAAAATAGAGTGGTAGTTGAAGCCACGTGATATGCATCTTGGGTTAAACTGTAAATAGAATCTTACTACTGTTGAGTAACTCCAAAAGCGGCCACCAAAGATCTTTATAGGATTTGTTTTTCATCACCAGCACGTCGAGGTGAAAGATGTGCAGGTTCACTGGGTCCTCTTGCGTTTTCACTGACATGTGGGACCGCATATGAGCAAACAAACGATGGTCTCCGCACGTGTGCTGGCTGGCTGAGAAGAGAGATAGAGAAGGGCTGAGCACGGACTCCAGGAAATTTGTTCTACATAACCAGCACATTGATATTCGCATGTGGTTGTTTCTAGAATAAAAAAAGGAGGTACCCCTACTTATGTTACTCCCACTACGCCTAGCCTAAGGTTAGTAGGTGACCTTGCGCTTGGCTCTTCGCCTCTTCCGGAAGTCGATGGTTCTACAGTAGTACTTCTGGCAATCTGACACCAAATAAACTGCTGCACGTCCACTGCTTGTAAGCAAAACTTTCTCCTCGTGCTGTGAGCCACCATGCACGCGTTGGTGAGGGAGAAGGCGTAATCAAGATTCTCGTCGTTCTGCGAGTTGATGGGACACATCAAAGTTATTTAGTGCATACTCTCTCCAAAAAAGGGCTGACCATGTCATTGCTACAATCCCGTGCTCCGTCGTTGAGTACGTGCCATCGAGGAGAAAAAATATTGCATAGGTGCCATCGAAGTGCACGACTCACTTATGCACTGCTTATCTGATTATCTCCATTTTCTGGCATGACACATGCACCTTGATGCTAGGTGTCTCGCATGTTGGGAAAAGGATGAACAAAGCTCACGTAAAAGAAAAGAGTTGAAGAGCATAGATACCCGACAACCGAGAAGGTGCAAGGAACCTCGCGGTGGAGCGTCTACAAGGAACCTTGCGCATTTTCCTTTGTTTTTTGCCGCCTGCCCACCTATAAACATATAAAAGAACATGAACTCTTCTCTAACCACTAGAAACGGTACATTAGGATGCTAAGTTGAAGATGTTTTATAGTTTATATTGATAACCACGCAACAAGCCATGCATGTACAGGACGCATGCAGCCACGCATGTACACAAGCCAACGCACTAACTCCATCCGATCCAACTCATGCACATATGCGAATAGCATGGAGCACACAACGTACATACACAACACGTGCATGCACACACACTCGGCCGCAGAATGCACGTGAATAACACATGCATGCGCACACACTCGGCTGCATGGAGGCGTGCGCCATCTATGGCGACATCCGTTTCTTCCTGCGGTCACCAAACCAGTCTCTCTCTTCTTAATTAACTTGCCACATCATATTTTACGCCTACATGGCAGGCTTAGCAGCTATACATGGTGGAGCACTGGGAGAAGGCAAGGTTGGTCATAGTGGGGAGTAACTTATACTGTAAAATATTACTATGTTACTCTAATCTATAAACCGGAAAGGAGGGAGTAGTAACATAGACTAGTGTCATATGCAGAGTATGGGAGCACATGATATTTCCCCGTACGGACCGATCCCAAGTCGGCTTCTCACCTTCTTGGCCCAACAAAAAACCCCTCCCCCCTCCCCCGCGCGCTTCCCGCCCGGCGCCAGCTGAGCCCGCCGCTCCACATTGATGGCAAGTCAGGGCGACGCGACCTCTCACTACTTCCACCGTTGAAGTAGCGCGCCGACCGAGGGCACCGCCCGCTGCACGCCCGACATTTCAGACTACACAGTGGAGAGTACCTTAAGAGCAAGTAATACAATTAGATGACATAAGTAGGCTATAAGGATTTAAATATAGTATTTGTGCTTAGTTGAAGGATAGAGAAGAGAAGCGGATTGTAAAAACGTGTAGTCGGTTGTACTCCAACATACTTTGTGAGACAAAAGGTGGGGCCATTATTAATGATATAGTATTTATACTAAAGGGACTAACGGACGCCTTAGTTACTCCGTTTTTTTAGACAAACTTTGGTGGGGCTATTATTGACTTAGACGTGGGGTTTGGGGGCCAAAGGCCTACTATTATACTCACATGACCGACCTGACATGCTCTACCCTAGCCGCCGCTGTATCATATGGTTTCGCACCGTTCCAGAGCTTAGCGCCGCCATGCAATTCTTCTCCAGCCCTCCTTCCGGCGTGCACCGCGAGAAGGGACAGCAGTCCTACGAACCCCGCCTTTCGTGATCCTGTACGGGAGAGGGGCGATCAGGTTTTTGGGGAGCACACTTCTGTGACTGGTGCCAGCGATGGCTTCCTCAAGGACAGCCTTCTTCCCCGACCTCGGTAACCTCTTCATCAACGACATGAGTGACAACATCAACCACAGCGATTCTGCTCCCGCTGTACAGTATGTGATTCTGTCCTCCTGGTTTAGTCTGCATCATTACTTTGATGTTTGCAATTGTCATCATGATCTATTTACTGCTGATTCGGATTAAATCTCATACTAAATTGCTCATATATTCAACAATCCAATCCAAAAACCTGATTATAGGCAATTTACTCCGAGTGGTTTTGTTGCGCTTTTGAAGCCACCTACTTTTAAGGGGGTGCAATATAAAAGGTGGCGCACAAGAGCAGTATATTGGTTTCAGATCATGTACTGCTATGACGCCACTAAGGGTAAGCCTGAGGGCGATCTTAATCCTACACAGTAGGAAGCTTTTCAGAACATGGATACCCTCTTCAAAGCCGCCCTGCTGAGTGTTCTTGACGATTCCATTGTGGATTCATATATGTCGTTTGACAGCGGCAAAGACATGTGGGTTGCGCTCGAGGCCACGTTTGGGCCCTCGGGCGCTGGCAACGAGTTGTACGTCATGGAGCAATTCTGTGACTACAAGATGACTAATGAGCGCTCTGTTGTTCAGCAGACTCATGAGATACAGTCACTCTCTAAGGAACTTGAGTACTTTAAGTGTGTGTTGCCGGACAAATTTGACGCTGGGACCATCATTACCAAGCTTCCACCTTTGTGGAACGATTTTACTACTTCTCTAAAAAACAAGAGACATGAGTTTTTCTGTTTGGGATCTCATTAGCACTCTTGATTTTGAGGAGAAGGAGAGAGCAAAAGACACACGTGCTCGGGTCACTGAGGGAGCTTCTAGTGCCCACATGGTACATGAGAAGAACTTCCAGCCCAACCAGCCCCAAAACAACAAGAACAAATCTCAGGGGAAAGGCAAGTTTGATGCAAAGAACAAGCCATCACATTCTACCAACTTCAAGAAGAATTCTCATAACAGGAAGGGATACAAACCTCAATTTTGGTAGCACCGCACAAAATTTATATGGCTGCATCTACCTGCTGTAATCTAACCTCATGGTGCTCCGGGTATTCCTACATTCGTAACTAGGTACAATGACCACCGCAAGATGAAATTAGCTTATTCGTACGTTGACTTGCTGAATGCAGTGCGGAACGATCCTGTCATGTGTGGAGGAGCAAACAAGCAGTGCAGCCGAAGGTGGAAATCAACCAAGGACTTATGAAATTATATATAATCTTCCTCAGGCAGGTTAATATCCCCTTCGTCCAGATGATCGTGTTTTGTCATGCCGAGCTATTGATATGTGCTACTGTTTTGCAACACCGTTTAAGTATAGCTACTGTTTTCCTATCTTTTCAGATTCAGGACAATGAATATGATTTTAGGGGAACTGCACAATATGGACTCATGTTGAGTCATCTCTATTGCCTCATGTGTTTGCTGCAAATGAGTCAGCATCAATTGCAACATGAGGCATCAAGCTAGCTGTGTAGTTGCCAACATGCTCAAAGTGCTCGCAACATTGAGAAGAAACAAGCATACCCAGGAAATTAATGTGTGCGCAGGGAGGCCCTTTGCTCAAAGAAGCATCGACCGATTTTCTTTATTTCCACACCTTCTCACAACATTTTATTGGTTATAGTATGGTGAATCATTGAGATGCATAAACATGCTGAACTTTTGTTCTTCTGAATGTTAGTATGCATACCGTATCTTCTGAAGCTTAGTTTAATGTGAGTGTCAACATCCAGTACCGCATCCTCTAATTTGGTGGATGCACACGGAGAAAATAAATCTCCTTAATTTACTCTATAACCACCCTATTAAATAGGCCTAGTAACAAACTAGGCGCATGCAGTGGCCGGTGGGCACATGCATCCTACATGCGTGGCCAGTCAAACAAGTCCATGCGCCAGCTCCAATGCAGCAACACAAAAGAAGAGAGCGGTTCTTGGGAAAAAGCGAGTAGTTAGTGCAGCGGGCCTTATAAACACAAACAGCTCACTCTCCCGCTTCCGTCTCCCCCCCTCCCCAATTCCCCCCACTCCCCAATCTTCCTCACTCGTCTAGAAAACCCCAGCTCACCTTCTTCCTCACTAATACAGAAAACGCCTGCTCCTCTTCCACTCCTACAGAAATCCCCAGCCCTCCTTCTTCCCCACTCGCACTGCCACTAGGCTCATCTCTGGCTACTCTGCTCAAACCCGTGAGCTCGGCGCGACGCCCACAAGGAAAATGGAGTCGGCTGGCCCCAGCGCCAAGAAGATGAGGCTCCCTGCAGCGGCGACACCGGTTGTAGATCCCTCACCCGGTAGCGCGGGGAGAAGCGGCGAGCCCCCCCCCCCACCCGGATCCGAGGAACCGGTAGAATCTCCAGTGGACCGCATCAGCGATCTCCCAACGTCATCCTTGAGGAGATCATCTCGCTTCTCCCCACCAAGGATTGCTGCCGCTCACAAGTCCTCTCAACTCGGTGGCGCCCTCTATGGCGCAACGCGCCCCTCAATCTCGACTGTCGTCAGATATTTGTCCTTCCTGAATTTCATCTCCTTAGAGCCATCGTCTCCTTTCACTAGCAGGGCCCCGTTCAATGCCTCTTCATCCCGACACGCTACCTGCTGTGCATACTCGGCATGGTGGATGCTTGGCTGACATCCCCTGAATTTGGAAAACTCCAGCAGTTTGAGTTGTACCATTACCACAAAAGTTTCATACCACGAACACACCAAAATTCGTGCCCACACCACCCTTGTCCATCTCACGGTTTTCCTCCTCTCTCCACACCGCCACCTTCACTCGGTGCCATCTACCAAACGACCTGGTACAAATGCTTCGACTCCCACTACTAAAAAAAGTTTCGCTTGTGGTGGTTTATCTGTCGGAGGCCTCACTGCATAGCATCATCCACTCCAGTTGCCCTACCCTGGAGCGCTTGCTGATTGTTTTGGGAATAGAAATCTGTATCAGTTGTCTCCAAATAAAGTCGCCTCACCTTAAAAGCATTGGAGTTTGTTTTAAAGGACAGCACCTCATCATTGAAGATGCCCCTTCACTTCAAAGGTTGCTCCTTGATAATTGTTATACACCTTCACAAATAACTGTCGTCTCTGCGCCCAAACTGGAGACCTTGGGTGTAATTTGTGACCCGTTTCATAATCACAAGGAGTTGGTGTTTGGCTCCTCACTTTTTCAGGTACCGTATATTATCATCTACACATTTGTAATCATATGCTGCATTTTTCATTTGTGCGCATAAGTTTTATATCATCTTGGAGTACCCTTTGGGTACTAATATTATGCTATAT
Organism: Triticum aestivum; assembly: GCF_018294505.1. Taxonomy (NCBI): domain Eukaryota; kingdom Viridiplantae; phylum Streptophyta; class Magnoliopsida; order Poales; family Poaceae; genus Triticum; species Triticum aestivum. Next base: position 10,092 of record NW_025226500.1, on the reverse strand, counting down.
GCCCAATGAAGAGTTCGTCCATTGATAGCCTGTCAATTTTTCTCGATTCTGTCAAGATCATATATATCAGAATGTTTAGTTTTGATGTGGACATAATTATTGGCTTGCTGCGATGATTTCGATCTCTGGAGAATTTATATAGAGAGGTGATGATTTCATGCACATTGAAAGCCCGTATATATTGCACTAGAATTAACTATTCAGCTGTCGTTCTTTCAACATACTCTTTTTTCAGACCTTAACTATTTTCAATCTTCGTGTCTACTTAGGCAGAACCACATGGAGAAAAACATATAACCAATCGGTGGCATAATAAGCACCAGGATTTTCTCAGTTCGCATGACATTCATTTGAGGAGAATAACGATGGAACGATATGCATCCAACCAGGCAAACAGAAGCTTTGTCACATTCTTCCTGTTGAATGCGAGCTTACTATTGTCCATGAGGCTTTATTTTTACCGCAAGAGATTTCTCACAGACGGACATGTTGAACAGCAAAAAAAAAGTTTCAAGTGGACAAATGGGCTTCTAAGCGTGCTTGGCTTCTATTTACAACAAGTTGTAGTCATCCTGAAATAAATTTCTTTTGCACGGGATGTTGATTTTATGGATCAGACCGATCCATTCGTTTGTGACTGCAAAAAAGAGATGTTACTGTCATGTTCAATCTGGGTTTTATCTAAAAATTTGATGAACAATTAATCCTTGGGCTTTTTGTACCATTTGTATGCTTGAGTTGCATGTTGTTGCCCTCGTACTCCCCTCCACCTGCCACTACACTGCCGCATCTTCCATGGCTGCTGTTCGTTCCCGTCTGAGGCCTCGCCGTCGTTCTCCGCCTTGGTTC
>NW_025226500.1:4001-9233 GCF_018294505.1 Triticum aestivum | reverse complement strand
GAACCGGTAGAATCTCCAGTGGACCGCATCAGCGATCTCCCAACGTCATCCTTGAGGAGATCATCTCGCTTCTCCCCACCAAGGATTGCTGCCGCTCACAAGTCCTCTCAACTCGGTGGCGCCCTCTATGGCGCAACGCGCCCCTCAATCTCGACTATCGTCAGATATTTGTCCTTCCTGAATTTCATCTCCTTAGAGCCATCGTCTCCTTTCACTAGCAGGGCCCCGTTCAATGCCTCTTCATCCCGACACGCTACCTGCTGTGCATACTCGGCATGGTGGATGCTTGGCTGACATCCCCTGAATTTGGAAAACTCCAGCAGTTTGAGTTGTACCATTACCACAAAAGTTTCATACCACGAACACACCAAAATTCGTGCCCACACCACCCTTGTCCATCTCACGGTTTTCCTCCTCTCTCCACACCGCCACCTTCACTCGGTGCCATCTACCAAACGACCTGGTACAAATGCTTCGACTCCCACTACTAAAAAAAGTTTCGCTTGTGGTGGTTTATCTGTCGGAGGCCTCACTGCATAGCATCATCCACTCCAGTTGCCCTACCCTGGAGCGCTTGCTGATTGTTTTGGGAATAGAAATCTGTATCAGTTGTCTCCAAATAAAGTCGCCTCACCTTAAAAGCATTGGAGTTTGTTTTAAAGGACAGCACCTCATCATTGAAGATGCCCCTTCACTTCAAAGGTTGCTCCTTGATAATTGTTATACACCTTCACAAATAACTGTCGTCTCTGCGCCCAAACTGGAGACCTTGGGTGTAATTTGTGACCCGTTTCATAATCACAAGGAGTTGGTGTTTGGCTCCTCACTTTTTCAGGTACCGTATATTATCATCTACACATTTGTAATCATATGCTGCATTTTTCATTTGTGCGCATAAGTTTTATATCATCTTGGAGTACCCTTTGGGTACTAATATTATGCTATATGCCCAATGAAGAGTTCGTCCATTGATAGCCTGTCAATTTTTCTCGATTCTGTCAAGATCATATATATCAGAATGTTTAGTTTTGATGTGGACATAATTATTGGCTTGCTGCGATGATTTCGATCTCTGGAGAATTTATATAGAGAGGTGATGATTTCATGCACATTGAAAGCCCGTATATATTGCACTAGAATTAACTATTCAGCTGTCGTTCTTTCAACATACTCTTTTTTCAGACCTTAACTATTTTCAATCTTCGTGTCTACTTAGGCAGAACCACATGGAGAAAAACATATAACCAATCGGTGGCATAATAAGCACCAGGATTTTCTCAGTTCGCATGACATTCATTTGAGGAGAATAACGATGGAACGATATGCATCCAACCAGGCAAACAGAAGCTTTGTCACATTCTTCCTGTTGAATGCGAGCTTACTATTGTCCATGAGGCTTTATTTTTACCGCAAGAGATTTCTCACAGACGGACATGTTGAACAGCAAAAAAAAAGTTTCAAGTGGACAAATGGGCTTCTAAGCGTGCTTGGCTTCTATTTACAACAAGTTGTAGTCATCCTGAAATAAATTTCTTTTGCACGGGATGTTGATTTTATGGATCAGACCGATCCATTCGTTTGTGACTGCAAAAAAGAGATGTTACTGTCATGTTCAATCTGGGTTTTATCTAAAAATTTGATGAACAATTAATCCTTGGGCTTTTTGTACCATTTGTATGCTTGAGTTGCATGTTGTTGCCCTCGTACTCCCCTCCACCTGCCACTACACTGCCGCATCTTCCATGGCTGCTGTTCGTTCCCGTCTGAGGCCTCGCCGTCGTTCTCCGCCTTGGTTCGCTCACTGTGCCCGCCACCGTCTGGCGTTGTCAACATGGTCAACAACCAAGAGGAATCAGGAGATGACTATATGTGGAGAGGCTGATAGTAGGGACCCACCAGGGTCATTGAATTTCGCAAGCAGGTGCCTCGTTATTACAAGCCAAAAAAATACTTCCTCCTAATTGTTTGACAACTAGGTCCCACGCCATTGTCAATGTAGTCAATAAACGAGAAAATTACACAACGAGCGGATAACACCAGTGACCCAGCAGCTCGCCCAGTTGTTTTTTAGTTTCAGAGACGGAGCTCAATTGCACGTTGTGCAGGGGCTATGGCCCGTCTAGCCCATGCTTACGCTTTTATTAAGCACATGACAAGCCCAGTTGATATATTTTTTCTTTCTGAAATTGGCTAGCCCAGTTCTTTTTTTTTTGGAGAATACCAAAACCGAGGCCTACTTATTTTTCTCAGCCCTGCTGGGCTGCAAATATTTCAAGACGAGGAGGGATGTAAGTAGTAAGAAATGGGCTTCCCGAGAAAATGGGCTATAAGTTGTTAGAAATGGGCTGTAAATTTTTAAACCAAAGCCAACCGGCAATTGCATTAAAATATCATTTTTCCAGGATATCTCTACTCTCCACTCTTATAAAAACCAAAGCCAACTGGCAATTACATTAAAATATCATCTTTTCTCCCACAAGATAAACTACTCATAGAAATGCATCTTCATGTTCCGTGTAACGAACGGGCATCTTGCTAGTTAAGATTCTAAATTTCATTCATTTTTTGCGGAGAATTGTTTTTTGAATTTTATTTTGATATAATTTTTTGAAAATAATTTTTAATGTGACTCGAAATTTCGTGATTAAAAGAGTTCGGACCCCACCGAAATATGCAAAATTTTGTTGAATTTTTTAGCAGTGCCCAGAATATATGGTCTGTAATGCTAATAAAAAGAATATGGGCTTCAAATATCCTTAAGAATTAGCAAATGGGCTGTAAATTATTGAAAATAATGATTAATGGGTTGTATGTTGTTTTCCACAGATTTGGAGGCTGACTTCTGGGCCTACTATGTTGACGATGACGCTGTCGTAAAAAAATTTGACGCGTACGCAAGGCTTTGTCAACTTAGTTAACAAACGGCAGTGACTATTGGATGTCCATCCAACGGCCGCCATTCTTCTTCAATCTTTGATATTCCCGCTCCAGCCACCCAAACCAGTGCCAGCGGGACTGCATGCTCCCTCCTCCCGTGGCTGGTTTTGCTGCCGCCAGGCCATCCCTCTAACCACCCACACATCTTGTTATTTTGCAGCGACGTCAGCCTCACCCCCGCAGCCGACCAGTCAGTGATCGTACTCCCCTCAGCGTGGGCATCCGTTGTGCTGGATTCGCCGGCTCCGAGTGGTTCTCTTCCTGGGCCTCGCCCTCGTCCACCGTGTTTGTGCTCTCGGCGCGGCGAGGTCAACATGGTCAACAAACAACAGCCATCGGAAGAGGCTGATAGTAGGGGCCCACACAGGGAAATGCCTCCTTATTACGCGCAAAATAATGATTCCTCCACCTGATAGCTGGGACACACCAGAAGGGCCTCTGTATTTCACGAAAAAACATTCCCCCCGCTGTCAGCTCGAACCCACCGGAAGTGCCTTCTTATTACGCACAAAAAAATGAATACTCCCCCTGCTAGCTGGGACTCACCTTGGTGGGAGGCTGACTTGTGGACCTACTAAGTTGACGGGGATGGAGGGCTTTGTCAACTCAGTCAATATGAACGATTCTAGCTCTAGTGACCGTACGATGTCCATCCAACGGCCGTAGTGCTTCTTCAACCTCTGGTCTTCGTGCTCCAGCCGCCCAAAGCAGCGCCTGTTGTGTCGCATGCTCCTGCCTCCCGTGGTCTGCTGTGATGCCGCGGAGGCCTCACCGCCCCCTACTACTCCCACCGCTTTCCAGGCCATCCCTCTACTCACCCACAACCCCTGTTATTCTGCGGTGACAGCAGCCTCACACGCAGCCGAACCAGTGAACCGTCGTACACCTCTTCGCGTGGGCATCCACTGCCACGTCTTGCCCGGCTCCGCGTCATCACCTTCCTAGGCCTCACCGTCGTCCACTACCGTGGTGCTCTCGACGCAGCATGGTCAATGTGGTCAACAACCGACTTCCATCGGAAGTGTACTATACGTGGAGAGGCTGACAGCTGGGTCCACAGCAGCCGCAAGGAAGTGTCTCCTTATTACAAGCAAAATAATTATTCCTCCACCTGACAGCGGGGACCCACCGTACGGGCCACCGTATTTTGCAAAAAAAAACGTTTCCCCCCTGACTGTTGGGACCCACCAGCTACATCTTCACACGCAAGGAAGTGCGCCCGGGCAAAAAAAACGATTCACCCCCCTGACTGCTGGGACCCACCAGCTACATCTTCGCATGCAAGGAAGTGCTTGACAGTCGGGACCCACCTAGTCGAAGCATACGTAGCATTGTCATTCTGGTCGCAAACGTGTACGTACATATTGGTCGATGTAGAGGCGTGCACGTGTCGTAGTAGAGGCGTGCACGTAGCATGTACACGTACGTACAGTGGCCAGTGTGGAAGAAAGAAAATACGGCCATGTACGTACATACGGGCGGGGTCTCGAACGCCTACTCACGCATACGTACGGCCAGGGCTCGTGTACATGGTTGGGTCGGAATGGAGAAACAGCGTCATCATCATGCTCATGGGGAGCCAACCGGCTGGGTCGGAATGGAATGCATCATCGTGTTCATCGGGAGGGCTTGGACGGAACAGGCGATGGAAACGAGGTCTGGTGTACCGCATAACAAAGGAATCGGCCTTGTGTTCGACCGGCCACGTTTGAAACGGGATCCTGTTCATCGGGAGGGGTCTGGCCTACTGCAAAACGGAGGAAACGGACTTGTGTTGGACCTCCTACGATCGAAACGGGGTACTGTTGATCGGGAGGGGTGCGGCGTACCGCAAAACGGAGGAAACGGACTTTTGTTGGAGTGCTAGGTCGAAATAGGGGTCCTGTTCATCGGGAGGGGTGTAGCGTACCGCAAAACGGGACTCCACGGGATACTGTTCATCTCCACCGTCAACTTCCTCCAGCCTCCACGGGCTACTGTTCATCCACCGTCGACCTCCTCCAGCCTCCACCTGCGACTGTTCATCCACGGGTTCCTATTCATCCAGCCTCCACCGCGCGCTACTCCACCGCTACTGTTCAACCACCCCTCTCCACGGGCTCCTGTTCAACCACCCCTCCACGGGCTACTGTTCATCTACCCATCCATCATCTACTATTCATCCAGCCCTCCACGCGGTCGTCCTGTTCATCCAGCCCTCCACGGGGTCCTGTTCATCCAGCCCCAACCGGCTCGATCGATCGAGGTCCTGTTCATCTAGAGGCAACACCATGGGGTCCTGCTCATCCACCCCCA
>NW_025226500.1:0-3917 GCF_018294505.1 Triticum aestivum | reverse complement strand
CAGAGGCAGCATCGATCAATCGGGTTCAGTTAACAGCCATCGATCGATCGCTCAGGTTCAGTAATGCGTAGCCTGCAGTGCAATCGCTCGGGTTCAGTTAGAGCCCAACGCCTCGCTCGGGTTCAGTTAGAGCCAACGCCTCGCACACACACGCGTACGTGCACGAGAGAAACGTGCATCGCACGGCCCCTGACCACCCACCGTAAACGAGAACTCGCCGAAATTTTCCTCGCCCTCGCTTCTACCACGGTTTTTTCCGTCATGGACAGCCCAAAGAATGTCATGCAGATGCGTCTCCGGACCGCCCAGGACGAAAAGCCCATTTTCTATCATGATTTTTTGTCATACAAGTAGGATCCCACCACATCTATGATGATACCGGGTTTTGTCACAGTTATCGTCATAGAAGTGTCATAAGTATGACAAAAAAAATCGTTCAGCCCAAAATGTCACGGATGTGTCTTTTTTTTGTAGTGTTCATGAAAACATCTAGATAATCATCGTGTTCTGGTAGAAATACTTTAACCTTTGCATGCCCACAAATCATGTAGTTTGAGAGGTAATCTTGAGTAAACTGCTTTGGCAACCACTGCAAAGGGAAAAGATTCAGACATTGTCATCTAACACAACTTATTATGGGCACTAAAAACAAGGCTGCAGAGTTCTTACTTACCATCCCGCAGTTCGCTGTTGTCTTGGATAAAGTGTAAAAAACTAGTTTAATTGCCATCTTTTGACCGATTTTACTAACAATCTTTATCAGCTTCCTCACTTGATGCTGGTTCATCGATATCTCATTGCCCCATACGCATAAAGGGTTGAACCGCGGATCTTTACCAATGACATATGTACCTAAAAGTACCAAGTTAATATTAGAAGCTAAACAACAATGGCACAATGATGTAGTACAACACTCTTTTATAATATCTTATAACATCCAATATACTCACATATTAGATGAATTAACATCTTATATTATGGGCCGGAAGGAGTTTATCGCATTTTTACAAATTATCGGTTGATTAACTGATGTTGTATCCATGGGTTAGAGTTAGTTTGAGCTAGGTTGGGCTCAAATAGCCCTAAAGTATATCCAAACATGAGGGCTAGTTTGAGCTAATTGCATCTAACCCACCCAAAAAACTATCCCACCCAAGAGGTGCTAATTTGGAGCTAGCTCTCCTAGTGCATTTTAACCCTGTCATCTAAACACCTATTTGGATGGAACTAGTTCAGGGTTAGTCATGAGCTAAAAACTAACTCTAACCTCTAGCTAAGTTGAGTATCCAAACAGGGTTGTGTTGTTGTTGCTGCTGCTCTTCTACATACATCTAGACATCATCACAACATTAAGGTAACACACTTCCTTGTTGCTATGTAGCCTAGGATTGCATATTTGACATTAAGTACAGTTCCTGTTGCTATGTAGCCTCAGATATATTACATATGGCCCTAGTTAACCTAACAATAAATGGGTTATAAATATATTCAGTTAAGAGTCCGATTCACCGATTAGTCCCTTATCATCCCCCGGCCTATATGTTACCAGCTACCGATATCCTAAATAGCGAGTATATATAATCCATGGGACGAAACTAACCTCGATGGAAAATAGTAGTCGTTCCCAGAATTATCCTGTGTAAGTACATCAAGAGGCATGTTAAGCACAATAGGCTAAACATCAACCAAATATATCCATGGCAGACAAAATAATCTCCAAAGACAGCTTCATTGTGCAGGTTTAAGCACGCTAGTAAAGCAAAACAAGTGGAAAGGTGTGTTAACTGCAAGAGGCCTAACATTTAACAACAAGCAAACATAGTCATTCAAACTGGTATTGTGTCAGTCTAAGTACACAGGTTATTGTTAAATAAAAATGGAAAGGCGTGTTAACTACAAGATTCAACAATCAAATGTAGTCATTCATAGTGGTATTGTTGAAACTGGTATTCCTGAAATTGAACTGCATAGTTCATACTTGCACATATAGAACATCACGTTGTGAATAACTAGAATAAACAAGGCATACTACGAACAACCAAAGATAGCATTTGAAACTGGACATATGCCAACTACAAACAACCAGACAATCAAAAAACTTTATAAGAGGCATATGCTAGCTATAATAGGATTAACAACAAGCAAATATATGCATTCCTATTGGTATGTTTAAAACCGGATTGATGAAATGTACTGCATAGTAAATAGTTTCGCATATAGAGCGTCATAGTGTGAACAACTGAAATAAACAAGGCATATCGTAAACAACCAAATATAGAAATTAAAACTGGACATATTCTCACTACACTACAAAAGGGACATGACAAAACAAATCATGGGTTCCCCCTGTGAAGAGGCATGGCAAAACAAATCATGGGTTTCCTCTCTTGTCACAGATAGGCTCGTTCCTGTGGGAAGAGCACGAGCCCTGGATGTGCTCCACGTTGTCGTAGATCGGCTCCTTCCCCTTGGAAGAGCACGGTTGTAGGGTGCCCTCCCAGATGTCACAGACGGGCTCTTTCCCCTTGGAAGAGCAGATGGGATTTTTGCCCTTGGAAGAGCCGGAGAGGGTGCCCTCCTCGTGGTCACCTTCGATGAGGTCTGACTTGGAAGCTGTGGATCCCAAGCTAGCATCACAGAACGTGTCCTTCAGAAATGAAAAATGGGGCTCGATGGCAATGTAGGATGGCAAATTCTTGATAGCGAGCCGGAGGAGATCAGCGGCGGGGCCATGGATGAGATCAACGGCGGTTGAAACCCGAGGGGTTGGGGTGGGCCAATTAACCTGTGACATATCCTGCGTCAGCCTGTCGCTGTCGATGACATCGATGTCGTCGCTGGTGTCAGTGACATACCCGCATACTCTAGCCCGCTAATTGAGTTCCTGCGGCCAGTAATGGTCATCAGCTTCCTCGGCGGCCACCTCGGCATATCAGGTGAAGAGACCGCGATACACCTCTTTTGTGCCAGCCGCTCCTCGAGCTCCACGGGAAGCGTAGCCGAGCTTAGGCTGCAATGCTCTGGAGTGGGGGATGGGGATGTATGGGAAACGGGGCATTGGCAGGCGTCATCTAAGAAACTCAGGGCGGACTAGATATTGAGATTGGTGGGTAAGCTGCATAGGCAAACCGGTAGATATTGACAATGGAGGCCTTGCAGCGGCGGCAGTGGCGACCTTGCTAGGGTTTCGAGCGAGGGTGTGTGTGTGCGCGCGCGTCTGAGGAGGTTTTGGTGTGTGTGTGTGTGTGTGTGTGTGTGTGTGTGTGTGTGTGAAGGGGGCGGGGGTGTGTTTGAGGAAATGACGCGGCTACTAGAAATTTTACTATGCGGGAGTGAAATGTCGGGGCTATTGGAAATTTGGATGATGGTGCATCACACACGGTCCAGAAATATGAACCGTGTGTTATGAAATAGAAAAACCCTCGAGGCGGGCAGATATTTTCGAGGGATGCAGGCAGGAGCGGGAACAAGAAACATCACACACAGTCCAAACATAATAACCGTGTGTTAACAAACAGAAAAAACCTGCAGACGGGTAGATATTTTTGAGAGGGGAAGCCTCGTGGAGCTCAATGTACTGCGCGAATGTGCGTGATAGAGGCACCAGCGTGGCACACGATTAGTGGGAGTGAACCATGTCTGTTTTGTCATACGACTTGTCTAATGTTCATAAATTTGGCGAAAATGACGCGGGAGAGGGTCAGAACATGAACAGACTTGCATGTGGACCAAATATATGTATGAAAAGGGTGGTTTGATGTTAAAATACCAAATGCAACTTTAAGGTGGCACATATATTGCAAAGCGCGTGGTATTGCTTGCCCCCCTCGTGCCGGCAGGAGGGGAATCCTAAGCTATGAATGCATGCCCCCTCATGGAGGTTCACCCTAGAAAAGTGTGAAGTAGTTCCCCCCCCC
>NW_025226499.1:27498-37966 GCF_018294505.1 Triticum aestivum | reverse complement strand
CCTTACCAAAAGCCACATTTCCCCTGTTTCTGCCTTCCTTTCCAAGTTGAAACCTTCACTCCTTGCTTGCAGTGTCGCCTCCTCACCGGCAACTCTCCTTCACGCTGCTCGGCCTCATCTATACAGGCAGGTAATCCACACCCGACCCCCATCCTCCTCCTCCTTCCACATCCCACATGCCCCGACCGCTGGCGCAACACCTTCCACCCAAATCACCGACCCCTCCACCAAATAAGTGCCGCCCTAAGCCATGGTGCACGCAGTATAGCTAGGAGCTCAAGGAGCATTTGGCAGCGGAGAAGCAAATCGCGGTGCACGCGTGGATGAGGTTGCGATGGCTGCCATTAGTGCCGACCGCCAGATCTTGGAGGAACACCTTGCCATTTGCTAGCTACGCCAGTTAAGCATGCTCGGTTTACCCGTTGTGTGTGCTGCTCCTGCCTTTCCTTAACAAATTCTAGTGAATTGTGCTATCTAATTTTACCATGTAATATGTTGCTCCTATGTATATGTTCTATATGTCGTGCAGTGTGGTGCTCACTTATTAACTGTTTGGTTAATTAGTTGTCGTCTTACGTTAACTGTTTGGTTCAATTCTGCAAATATGATGTTCAATTCTTCAGGCTGTAATTTTGTATTGTCTTCCGTGTGAGAAATAAATCGAATTTATCTTTACAAAATACATGAGAAACGAATACAATTGCTATATTTCCAAGTTGTCAAGCATGCTTGGTTTGGTTATACATTGTGCAATGTGATGCTCAGTTAAGGTTTGGTTCGTTTGTGTTGTGGTGTTTAGTTAACTATTTGGTTCAATTCTGCAATGTGATGTTCAATAGTTGTGGGTGCATTCTGTTATTGTATACCATGTGAGAAGTAAATCGAATTTGGATATACTAAATACATGAGAAACAAATACAATTGCTATATTTCCAAGTTGTTAAGCATGCTTGGTTTGGTTAACTGTCTGATCTTCTATTAAGAGTATGTTATATTGTGCAATGTGGTGCTCAGTTAATGTTTGGTTCATTTGTTGTGGTGTTTAGTTAACTACTTGGTTCAATTCTGCAATGCGATGTCCAATTGTCGTGGATAGAATTTTGTATTGTTGTGCATGTGAGGAATAAATCGAATTTGGCTGCACTTAATACATGAGAAACATATACATGTACTATATTTCCTAGTTCTTAATCATGCTTGGTTTGGATAAATGGGTTTTCCATGTGGCTTGAATTAATATGATGAATCTACAATGTGCTTATTTTTATCAACATATTTTACTGATAGCATGCGAACCCTTACTTAACATTATGACTAACTACCTTATATGTGTTGCTGGGAAACAATGGGAAGCACTGAGGTTTACAATCGAGGTTAGCATGTGCATGGTCCGTTATCTAGTAGCACATTATTTTGCAATTGCAGGAACCATTCTAATATTTAGGTTCTTAACAATTTGGTCTTGCACATGTAGGTCCTGCTGTGAGAGGTTTTGACCCACTGTTCGACCCTTTTTGCATATGGGGAAATGAGTTGTCCATGAATATCAATCAAGTCAAGAAACTCAGAAAGATTGTTAGGATAAAGAAATTAGCGACAAAAAACAACAAGATCTTTGTCTGCACAATGAAGAAGACATCAGTGCACTACAAGATGATACTAACTATTATACCTTGCCTTTTTTATTCCTTTGCCCCCATTTCCAATATAGAGAAGATATTTATGCACATCCTTGTTTTCAGGCCTTTCCAAAGCAGTTCACTGATGATTACCTCTCAAACCACCTCTATGGTCAGGAGGCGAGGAAGGTTTTCATACAACACCCACGGTTCAATATTGAAGTGTTTCTGAAGAGGGCGAAGCATGGACGGTCAATAATCCACAGGCACTGGCTTAAAGTTGCAAAGACCTTCAACATGAATGAAGGCTCAATATTCGCCTTCCGCTTCAGCAGTTTTCCAGATGAGATACATCTATCTATGTACCGTCTATGATGCTAATTTCGAAAGGTTCTAGATGCTGCATCTGAAACTTGGTGCTAGTGCAGTTGTGTAATGGGGTAGTTGAGTGCTGAAGCTATATCATGCTATACTCTGATGTATTTCAATTATGAAATCCTTCTTCCTTAACATGGAAATGAAATATATTGTGTGCTTAATATGAATGTCAGTTAGATTAATAAATGGATTATTAATTATAGGGCAATTAGCCTGCTAATGGTGAATTAGCCTGCTAATTGGTTTTGCTATTGCAAACGGTTATTGAGAAAATACCATTGACGATGGCCTCAGGCAACGCACACAGTTTCTAGGAATAAACCGTGTTGGATCAATGAACAATCACATACGACTTTCTCTTCAAAACTGTTTGCGTCAGGCCACCTTGCGCAAACATTTACCACTACGCATCATGTGTGATGCATTCAATAACGCAAACGATAAAATTGTTAATATCGTGTGCGATGGCAACGCTATCCCAAACGATTTTAACGGGGAAAATTGTGTGTGATGTACCTGCGAATGGAAACATTTTTCTTAGAGCGACTATGTGAGATGTATGTACGAATGGACACGTTTAGCAAGGACTGACTGTGTGGGATGTACTTACGACCGGAAATAATTTCACCTGTATAATTGTAACTTTTTGAGCACTACTGTATGTATAACCATATTTGCTCGCTCGTTGGTCGCACACGACCTCATTTCGCCGAGCATGTGTGCCAGGAGGTATATCCCCGACGGTTTCTGGGTCATGTGGGAAGGACCCCCCCTATTGCAATCACTTACTTGGTGACGGTTCAGAATGCCGTCACGGAAAGGGATTAAAAACTGTTTGTATAGCACCTCGCTGTACCAGTGAAGCATCGCTCTCACGTCATAGCATCGCTTTACCTGTACCTGCACCTGTTTGTTGTAGTAATCTGTGAGCCACGAGGACACAACAATCCCATTACCATGGGTATCAAGACCAACAAAGCTTAATGGGTATGGAATGGATAAGTGGTGAGGTTGCAGCAGGCGACTAAGCATTGTATGGTGGCTAACTTACGAGTATAAGAATAGGATGAGAAACTACGCAAACGATCACAAATTAGTAATGATCAAAAAGTTATCATGAACTACTTACGTTCAAGGATAACCCCACTATGTTCTCTTCTCAAACTCACTCGAAAAGAGACGGTCACGGTTACGCACGCTGTTGGTGTATTTTATTTTGGATTTGGTGTCAAGTTCTCTACAACCGGATATTAAAAACTCCCATCTGCCACATAACTGCGGGCACGGCTTTTGAAAGATTAAACCCTGCAGGGGAGTCCCAACTTAGCCCACGACAAGCTCACAATCCACGGAGACAATCCTCCTTCACGGGACAACCCGATCAAACTCGGGATCCCGGTGCAAAGACATTTCAACCATGGTAAAACAAAACCAACATGACCTCCCGACGTGTCGACACCTTGATAGTAGCCGCGCGTATCTCATCTCAGGCCACGACAGGATGACCGAAGCTTACAGTCGCTGAGACCCAAGTTGCCAAGGGGGCGCCGCAAGGTGCTCTAGTTTGGACCAACACTCATGAGGAGCACTGGCCCGGGTTGTTAATTAAGTCCTCGGGGTCCGGAATGTCCCTATGCGAATTTTACATGTTATTAGGCAAATGGTAAAACCAATGTTGGGTCTTGCTGGAAGAGTTTTATTCAAAGCGAACTGTCAAGGGGGGCCATAAACCCCGACCGTGTTAGGAACGCAAAATTAAGGAACATAACACCGGTATGACGAAAACTAGGACGGTAAGAGTGGAACAAAACACCAAGTAAAAGGCCGAGCCTTCCACCCTTTACCAAGTATATATGTGCATTAACTAAATAAGAGATATTATGATATCCCATGATATCCATGTCCCAATATAGACCAACCTGCAACTGCAACTGCAACTAGCAACACTATAAGAGGTACTGAGCAAAGCGGTAACATAGCCAAACAATGGTTTGCTGGGATGGTGGAAAGGTTAGAGGCTGCTTCATGGCATATTGGGAGGCTTGATAAACAAGTGGTGGGTAGCGCGACATAGCGATAGCATTGAGACAACTAGTATGGCAAAGATAGAAGTGAGATCAAAGGTGACGGTCATCTTTCCTGAGATCCCGCTAGGAAGAAGACCTAGTCCATGAAGTAGACGAACCAACGTAGTTGAAAGGATCCTCAAAATCGCAACATTACCAAGAACTAAGAAGCAACACCGAAAAGAAGCAAACAACATGGTAAACACACAAGCATAAACATGGCATCATGCACAATCAAGTATGATGCATGTCTGGTTTAAGTAGGCATGACATGACAAAGTGTAACAAGGAATACTATAAATTAAGTGGAGCTCAATATGCAACGAGTTGCATATTGATGAAACATCATATTTGATTATTTAGTTCGCTCTTGTTTATGTACAAGACAAGATTAAATATTGGTTAACATGGCAAGAGGTGATACCTAATAAAACTACCTATCTAGGCAAGTTTAAATGAGGCCGAAGCAACAAACAATAATTCTGAAAAATCCTCATGTGCATATTTGGATATGGTACTGTTCTGCCCTATACACAATTTTAGAGTTGTTAAACATGCAAAGTAATGCCACCATGTTAATCTATGCATTTTTTCTACCCCATTTACATATAAAGTTTACTTAATTCGGAGCTACAGTTATTTAGATACGAAATAAACCATTTTAGCATGTTATTTAAGCAAATTAATTCAAACAACAAGTTCAAATTTTAAACAGGGGTGAAAGTTGCAAATTGTGAAATTAGATGAAATTCGAAGCATTTTACATATATTAATTATTTACATATGATGCACCGTTCTGGAGTTATTAAATGCATAAACAAGAGGGACTTTTCTGTAAATATGCAGTTTTCTGGATAATAGGAAATTGGTAGAACGGGGAAAAAACACATGGCAGGCCGAATCTGATGGAACGGGCTGCTCACCACGGGCTGTGGCCCAGGTCGGTGGAGAGGTGGAGACAGGCCGGCAGGGACGGCGCACTGGGCTGGGGACGCGCTGGGCCTGCCTGCTTGTGGTCCAGGCGGCCGCTGGAGCTGGGCCAGGGCGCTGGTCGCGGTCAACGGGCGAAGCTGAGGCGGCCCAGGTGGTGCGGTCGTGGGACTTGGCGGGCGATCGGGTCAGCTCACGAGGGTCAACGAGCAGAGGATCGGGCGGCTGGGCGCGTTTCCTGTTCTGGCGAGTCAGCGATGCCGGCGAGGGGCTCCGAGACGACGCGGCGGTGGCAGATCTGGGCGCGGGGATCCCGTTCCCAGAAGTGGCAGCGTGGTTCGAGGCCTTGGCGTCGGAGCTCCGGGTTCATGGCGGCTTGGGTAGCTGAGAGATGAGAGGGAGATGGGGCATCGGCAGAATAAAAGGAGGAAGCAGAAGGAGCAGAGCAGGGTCAGGGGGCGGCCTGCCCTGGAGGTCAAGGTTCCCGGCGCGCAGACTCGCCGGAGCGACGCAGTGACGATCTTGAGGCGCTCGAGCGCCATGGTAGGGGAACGGCAGCAGCGGCGGCATCCGGATGGGCTCGACGACCTGCTTGGCGCCGGCGGGAGCGCAGTCCGGGGAGGCTCGGGAGGTTACAGGAGGCGCGGGAGCTCGCGATGCAGAGGACTTGGCTCGAGGTCGAGAGGAGACGAGGACGAGCGTTCCTGCTCGGGACGACGAGGAGGTTCGAGGCCCGCGCGAGGTTGAGCACTTGAGCTCCAGGAGGTGCTCGGGCACGGGAGCGAAGGCAGCGCCTTGATCCATTCGGGATCGAGCGCAGGGTCGATCTGAGAAGGAGAGGTGGGGGTTTGCTGGTTGGTGGGATGGGGAAAACGAGGAGAAGGCAGGGGCATAGCGCTGGACCTACGGTGCTCTGCTCAGAATCGAGCAAAAGGAGGAGCTCGGGGCAGGTCTTGGCGAGTCCCGTCGCCGACGCAGCCGGAACGGCGCGGCTGTCCCTGGCGTATGGTCCCTGGGTGGCCGGCTGGTCGATGGAGAGAAGTGATGACCGGGGCGGGGTGACTCGGACGACGATGGTGAAGCTCCTCAGCGGCGGGAGGACGGCGAGGGCGGAGCAAGGCGGCGGTGCTGCAACTCAGGTTGGTGGACGAGGGAATCTAAAGGAGGCGCGGGTCGAAGGCGGTCTCGGGCGCTCGTTGGTCGGGAGCGGAGGACGAGGCGCACATGAGCTGCTCTCCCTGGCACGTGATGGTGGAAGTCAGATCGCGGAGGGGTTGGAGGCTGCGAGGGGATTGGGGGCTCGTGGATCCCGATGTGGGAGAAGACAGGTGTGGCGGCGCGGTGTTGGGATGGGACAGATGTCCGAGATTTTATGGCTAGGACTTTATTTATAGCCGATGAATTTTGGTTAGGTGCCATTTGGTCCGAGAAAAATAGGCTAGAAGAGTCCAATAAAGAACCGAAAATATTTTAATGATGTTTGGAGATGATTTGGACCCATCGGTAAAGACTGCCTGGTAGGGTTCGGGACAGTTTTCGGACACGCGCGAGAGGTCGATGCACTACGCAGAGAGATTATGCGGTCAGACAAGAGGGACTCGAAAAACCCGGTTGGACTCGGAACAGTCAACGAAGACAAGGGGGACACGACAACTACAAGCGGATGCAAGCTTTATGAAAACATGCAGATGCAATGCGCATGATGCGATGATGAATACAACAAATGATTAAAAGACACGACAACAACGGAATACATGAAGGGCTTTTGGAGCGTCGGTCTCGGGTCGTTACATAACCATTGCACATGACTTCATGTCTGCCTTCATCATAGAAAAATAGACTGAATATCGCCAAGTTCTTAGGTTGAACAAATGAATCATACAAAATATTGTTAAAACCCCACATTTTTCTCATTTGAAGAAACAAAATATGAATCTTTGAAGTATTAGGGGGATAACCATTGCACATGGCTTCATGTGTGCCTTCATCATAGAAAAATGGACTGAATATCGCCGTGTTCTTAGGTTGAACAAATGAATCATAAGAATATTGTCAAAACCCCATATTTTTCTCATTTGAAGAAAGAAAATACGAATCTTTGAAGCACTAGGGGGATAACCATTTGCACATGACTTCATGTGTGCCTTCATCATAGAAAAATAGACTGAATATCACCAAGTTCTTAGGTTGAACAAATGAATGATACAGAATATTGTCAAAAAAACCCACATTTTTCTTACTAAACAAACTTACGTACTTGCATACAACCCTCTTTGAACTTGGATGGCACCTAGTGCTCAACTTGGACGATGACCAGTGCTCAACTGGGAGGGAGGAGGTTGTCGTTCCTTTTTAACAATGAATGCTTCTAAAGACACTTGGAATTGCTTCAAAACTGCTTTATACATTTTAATATGAGGTTTCTCTCAGCTGGGCCAAGAAGCAATGCATGCATCATATTTTTATTCTACAAGAACCAAACACTCTAATAATTAACAACTAATCTATTAGTACATGCAGAACAATTTCAATTTTGAGAACAAACTTCCATTGATGTGTTAAACTCTGAATCTGTATAGAGGACAGGATGGGTCCCAGGCTACTTAGAAAGTCTATGAAAAACTGGCAACATGACCAGCCTCAACGTTTTCATCTTGTAAGATAAACATAAAATAGAAGTACTAGCACTGAACTAGCAGGATTACCTAAAACATAGTATTTCCAGTTTGAGCAGAAGCATATGTGAAACCAGATTGCATGTCAAACCACAAACCAAGACTAACATGTACTCTTGGCTTAGTTTGGGATGGACTGTCAGAATTTACAAAGCCACTTAATTACCTTGAGTACACACATGATTTTTGGGGATTTCCTCAAGATTATGCACAATAAAGCATATGGACTGAAAATAACATACAAGCTGAACTGTAAACCAAAATAAATGGCCTCCGGGTTCCCCATATAGCAACTAAAACTTTTGGGTGCATAATTTATTTTTCTCACACCATTAGCTCACAACTTGTTACAACAAAGCACCATATTTTTCTGTAAACAGGACAGTATGAGAACAACACAACATTGATTTTTCTGATCGATATATAATGATGAACTACTACAGGTCTTGTTGTTGAACTGTACTTGTTTTTCGGGATGTACCTTTTTATGAAATTTAACTGAACATGACTGAAAATGCGGTGGTGTGCCAGTGCCGTGCAGCACGGCAACCTCGCCGGAGGAGAAGTATCCCAACCAGGTGGGCAGGTGCGGGAAAAGGCAGGGCAAGTAGGGCGGCTGTGCGTCGGGCCGCCATCCCACCTAAGGTGGCGCTCGACCGCCTGCCTTGAGTGTGCGCCTATCTGCTCACAGAAACAAATGATATAATTAAGCCTGGTTGTTCTACTTCTTCGGAGATTCGCTATAACCAATTGAGAAAACTGAAGTATGAACTGGCCTGAACTTTGTACTAAGCTAGAGCCTTGTGCTGAACTGAACGTTCTGAACTCATCATGTTTTTTCCAATGAACTTCATGGTGTTTGTTTTCATGAAATATTTTTTTAGTTTCTTTTCTTCTAAGCTTACATGGCTAAACATGTGAAATTACTACCTACCATTCTAACATGTACAAGTTTTTGCCCCAGCCCACCCACATGGTGATGTACTCAATATTAATCCTAAGCGGTTGGTCTTTTTGGTACTCCCCAGGGTGCCACATTTGTACTCACTATGGCAATGTATTTGTACTGCCCAAACACATATGCAGGAGCCGAAAATAAGCATTTAGAAAAAAAAGAATAGTGCTCACTGAAATAGGGACAAACACCTACAGAGCAAACGGTTACTCGATCCAGAAGAGAAAGAAGAAGTCAGAACAAGCAAGAGTTATGCGTAATGTAGATTTTGTCTTCTACAATGACAAGCTTCTTGGACAGTCCAATAGCAGCAGGATAAAGTAAACAATGGCTGATCTAGGGATGCAGATTTTTAACTATGGAAGAACTCCCACGAAAAAATAGAAACATGGAAGAACTAGAGTATTGTGATCTCAATATATGACATGAGGTAAAGTAAAATTATACATAGAGTAGATGAACTCACAGGACAAAATTCTACATAGAGTAGATGAACTTATCGGACTGAACATTTTGAACTTACCAACTTTTGTTTTCCCAATAATCAGCTAGCGAACTAAGTGTGGAGTTGGCTACTGAATGGGAAACCTGTCTATGTACCATCTGCAAACGATGCAAGATTTCTTTCCACTACTAGAAAAACCCCTACTAATGGCGCACCTAATATGGCCATTAATGGCGCATCAGTGGTGCGCCATTACTAGCACGCCATTAGTAATTTTTACTAATGGCGCACCACTGGTGCGCCATTAGTATCTGGTATACTAATGGCGCACCTAGCAGTGCGCCATTAGTATACCATTCGGTGCTCCACTGATATTCCCTCTAGGTGCGCCACTAATAACCTTATAGGTGCGCCACTAGTAATAAAGGAAGGTGCGCCACTAATAAGGGCTTAAATGCGCCACTAGTAATGTATTTGGAAAACAAAAAAAAATCCAATTTTACAGAAAACAACCTATAAGGAAAATAATTTAAAAACAAAAAATGAAATAGAATCATATTTTTTATTATAGTAAGAATATTACAATGTCTTTACAAGTATCCAATAAAAGGAAAATTGCAAGGAAATAAAAGAAAATCCTAAAACTAATCTTCTAGTAATCTTTTCTTCTTTTTCTTCACTTTATCCCTGCAAAATGTAACAAAATAAACAGAAATACAAACAAACTATTTATAACATGTCAATATTGTCATTTTTTATAACATGTCAATACTGTCTTTTCCAGAATTACATGGTGTGAATATTGTATGAGTAAGATTATAATGGAAATGAATTGCAGAGGACATATGAGGTTCAACACTAATCATCGACAACAAAATCATGCAAGAAATGATTGATCAGTAAATGGACAACCTTCTTAGAGATTGTCATGCGATGTCCAATGAATCAACAGGAAATAAGTAACATGCCTTCCAAGACATAATTCACTATTACACATAAATGTATATCCCAAACTGAAGAACGTGCTAATATGTAATCATCATTTAGAGATACCAAACTGGAAGACCATTCATTTGGTCGCAAAATGACCTACTTAACTAGTCCTTGACCATCCATCATGCGCAAGAGCAAAGATAAAGATGGGCCTTGCAGCAGCGCCCAGCCCTTGGAACAGTCCATTGCATTATGTGGAACATGCTCAGATTAAGCACTATATCATCACAACTTAACAAAAGTAAATCTGAGACACATCAAAACTAAAGATTCATCCTACTTGAGGATCGTCACTAATCATGGACACCAAAATCTTCCATTTGCAAGACATGCTTCATGAGTAAATGCATAACCTTTTGGCATATAAAGCTTACACATTTTTCTGCATCCAGTAGCAATTAGGTAAC
>NW_025226499.1:26689-27224 GCF_018294505.1 Triticum aestivum | reverse complement strand
GAGCAGCCTGCCCTGCACATAAAACGAACCAATGAGGGGACGGGAGGGGAGATGAAGAAGATGGACTGCAGCCACACGCACCATGGTCGGGGTCGGAGATCCGTCACCGGAGATGGCCTGCAGCCGTCGTCTGTCGCCCGGAGGTTGAGGCGTCGTACCTCCATGGCTAGGCTAGGCTAGGGTTTCTGGCATCTCCGTCCTGGCTTCTGTCGGCCCTGGATGGATGGTCGCGGCTCAGGTCGACGACGGGACGATGCACCGTGGATCTGGATCTAGGCGCTCCTCACCTCCCTGGAAGCTCTCCGGTGAAGGCCTTCCCTTCCCTCCCCTCCTCTCCTCTACTGGGAGAGAAGAGGAGAGAAGAGAAGAGAAGGTGAGGTGCGGCAGCGCTGCAGGGAGAGGAGGCCGCCATGACCGGGCTCCTCCTGCTGCCATGGTCGCCATGGCATCGGGCTAGGGTCTCGGCCCGACCAGGCAGACAGAGGAGAGGATAGGGAGGTCGCCGGCGCGGCGTGGATGGGGAGAGGAGGCCGCC
>NW_025226499.1:23425-26641 GCF_018294505.1 Triticum aestivum | reverse complement strand
AGGTGATGCGGAAGAGGAGATCGGCGGCGGCGTTGGGTCAGAGCCGGAGGAGAGGCGGGTGGCTGTGTCAGGAGGAAGGGGAGGGGAGAGAAAGTGACTAGAGGGGGGGGATAAGGGGTGATAGCAATGGCGCACCGGTAGGGGGTGCGCCATACGTATAGATAGCAATGACGCATCTCTTACTGGTGCGCCATTACTAGTTAAAACTAGTAATGGCGCACTTTCCCCCTGGTGCGCCATTGGTAAGTCTGGGGAGGGGTGTGGGGCCAGGACAAAACTACTAATGGCGCACCACACACTAAGTGCTCCATTAGTAATATGGCCACTAATGGCGCACCCATATCTGGTGCGCCATTGCTATATAGCAGTGGCGCACCACATGTCTGGTGCGCCATTAGTGTCCATATCATCTATAGCCCTTTTCCTAGTAGTGTTCCTTTTGCCCGTACCATGAAATCAGACCAGAAAATTAATCAATAATTATGGAATGGCAGAGCTAACATTTTAGCTAATGATCATTTTTCCAAGAACAATAAAGCTCTTCAGTACTCCTGAAGAAACCTCAGTACTCCTGAAGAATCAACCTATGCTCCCTCATGTCTCCAACTCCATAATATGTACTAGCAGCTAACCTTAATACTGCAGACTTGTTGATCAACATCTGCCCACAGTGCACTTGTTGAATGAAGCCATGAATGCGTCCCTGAGAATAAAATAGACCAGATGAGAGGACGGTAACACACGAGATTGAGTTCCGGTTCAGGTGTTTGTAAGAAGAGTACCTTGATACAAAGACAGGCTTCCCATTTGAGCATGTAAAAAAACTGAATCCGGGAGGCGAGTAGCTGCACACTAGTGTTGAATGAACTCTGATGAAAATGGTGAACGGACTGGGGTGGCTGAGGCGAATGGCTTGTGCGCCGACAAGGCAAAGGACGACGCTGGAAGCTGCAGCACATGCGATGCCATAGCCGGCTGGTAGAGAAGATTAAAAGGAAGGAAGAAAGGGCGACGCCATGCGCGGTAGGCAGTGAACCGGGAAATGGTGGTGGGGGCGCTGGATCCCGGCAGTGGCCATTGAATCCATCCCGTTCGCGGGCAGCATTTGGCTTCGATGGCGGCGGGGAGCTTCACAGGGAGGGCCCGGCGGCGAGGAGATCCACACTGAACTTTGAAATTATTCAGGGTTCGTTTGACCTTTTTTATACATTAATTGTTTTTTCTAGGCATTTAATGTCCATAATTCAAATCTGAACTACGAATACATGCTCCGGTGCACCAAAATGGCTAGAAAAATCATACATGTGTCCTTGGGTGCATGTTTATGTCCCATGGAAGGAATTAGAATGAATTCAACCATGTCAGTGTCCTGGCTCGGCCTCAAACATTGCGAATCATGGTTTTTAAATCTTTGTAAATCCAAAACTCTCTAGAAAATCATGAAACTTGGCATGGTGTCGCGACATGGCACATATATGTCGTGGTAAAAAATTGTGCAATTTGGGCCAAGCTATATTACAAGCCTCTTACAAACTAATGCTTCTCGCAACCCTCGTGGTTCCTGTAGGGAAACATGCCCCTCTTGTGGGCGAAAAAATAATAGTTGCCTCTTCTCGCCTTGTATTTTGTTTTCTACAGGCAAAATAGAATAACAGGAGTGTCATGCTGAAATTTGAAAGTATTCAGGGTTCGTTCGGCCATTTTATATATTAATTGAGCTTTCTAGGCACTTAATGTCCATAATTCAAATTTTAACTACAAGCACATGCTCCAGTGAAGCAAAATAGGTGGAAAATCATACATGTGTCATTGGGTGCATGTTTAGGTCTCCTTGAAGGAATGGGAATGAATTACAAATGTCTCGTCGTCCTAAAACATTGAGAATCTTGGTTTTTAAATCCGAGTAAATCCAACACTCACCCAAAAACCATGAAACTTGGCATGGTTTCATGACATGGCACATATATGTTGTGGTAAAAAATCATCCAGTTTGAGACAAGGCGCACACATTAATAGCCAACGAATTCCTTTGGAAACAAATAGCTGACAAGTTAATATCACAAACGGTTGTATTATATGGACCCTGTGTGTTCCTGTAACCATTTAAGTGCAGCCACGCATCCCTCTTTTCTTATGGGAGAGTACTACCTCAGTCCTTGTTCATTGGTCATCTTTGTATTTTGTGCCAAAATTTAACCTTACTCAGTGGCGTGTGTGTAGCTTTTTGATTCGACGAGACGAGCGTGGAAAGTCTGCCGTGTAGGATCGACGGGCCGCATGCGAGAAGTCCGCCACGGAGGCTTGACGGGACGTGTGCGTCCTGTCCACCACGCTGGCTCGGCGGGACGCGTGCGAGCAGCCAAGGCCACGCATGCTCACCAGGAAGCGAGCACTTTGACCTCGATCCACCAGCCGCCCGCCTCGCTCACAACTTCTCCATTAATGGCGGCCGAGGCGCCTTTTAACATGAGGTTAATTAAAGCACCTGGATGGAGGGTGTTTCTTGTGATCCCATGGCCCCGCTCAACATTAGCATTTGCTTTGTTTGTGTTTTCAACTTGTATTCCGAATAATTTAAAATGCCACATGCAGCAACGGATAATACGACGACAAATAAAATGGCAATGGATAATACAGCGACAAATTTACAATGGCACAAATAATAATTGTCTTACATATTCCAGATAATTTAAAATGCCACATGCGGCAACGCCCGGAAGACATAGGGGCAAGAGAAGAAGGAAATCGCAGACAATGATCTTCAATTCCTCACGACTTTGCTTGACAATAGCCACGGATTCCTCCACCTCCTTCTCGTGCTAGAAACGGAGTTTCCTCAAGTCACCCATCAGTTCCTCGACGACCGCTTTCAGCGTCATCCCCGAGGCACTACTCTGCTCATGCAGCTTCTTCCAGCCAGCGCCTCCTCCTCTATCTCGGCGAGCGCCTTGAGGATCTTTGCATTGCCACTCATGATTTACTCGATGAGGTCAGTCGCCTTCTCAAGCAAGCCATCACTAATCTTGAGCAGCTTCATCAAGCTGTCGACTAACTCCTGCTGCTTAATTAGGCCAACGAGAATTTCGTGATCGTTGGCCAAGAACTTCAGCACCGCCAGCTCATCGTGATCGCCGATGCGGCAAGTGCGCTTGTGAGAGCCCTCGGGTGCCAGTGAGAGCTCGTTCGAGGGTTCCGCAGCATGCCAGGACAGCGTTG
>NW_025226499.1:11111-23286 GCF_018294505.1 Triticum aestivum | reverse complement strand
TGTGGCTGCCGCGTAGCGGTGGGACCTCTCTAGTGCTTCCGCGGACTTGGTCTTTGCTCCCTGGTTATATGTTGACCCGAAACTCCTACCGGCCATGGCAAAGACCTGATTTTTGGGTGATGAGGAGAGGGATTGTGAAGTAATTTTTGAGTGGGTAGTTTTTATAGCCCAGTGCTAAGTTGGAACACATTTAGGTTTGATCTATGTGAACGGATTTGCAATTACTTATTGCGTGGTAATCTGGAATGTGACGATAAACAAGCTCAAAATTTATTGATGGTTTTGGGCTCAAAGCCTGAAATGGTTCCCAGATGGCATAGGTGGGCCCGCGTTCTCGGATGTGTATGCATCTGCCCACTATCACACACGGTCCAGATATCACCATTGTGTTTGATGGATGGACCATCGCGTCTCCCATGTGGTTCCAGAAGGTTGATCGAAATTGCAATATGCAGGTGTGGTTCTCGCTGTTTAGGTGGCCGCGGCGCGCTCTGCTCGCTTCCGTTCGCGCGTTTTGCTCGCCTTTGAGGTGGCCGCGGCGCACTCCGCTCTAGCATCCCTGCGTGCGCTCTGCTCGCCATTGAGGCAAATTTGCAAATGCAACGGTTAATAATTGTCTTACAAATTCACGATAATTTAAAATGCCACACGCGGCAACTCCCAAAACACACACGAGCTAGATACGCTTAGTGACTTAAAATGTCGATATGCGACATTTCCATACAATTACAATAAAATATAGGCTGAAAGTCTGAGCTGGTGGCCTTCCGACGATAGACTTCTCGGACTCCATGATCGGCATACCACCCTTGCGGTCGCTCATTCTGAGTGTCCCGACCTGTAACGCCTGGATAATTATGCTACAGTGAAACTCCGCTAATGATGCCACGTCACCTCCATTACTGTTGCTAAACCAATTCAAAAATCAATTCAAAACATGTCAAACAGCAAAAGTTTTCAAACCTTGTAACAAAAATGTTCGGTGGGTGCCAAGTATTGCACTGGTAATTTTTGTGGAGAAAATATTTTTTAGAAAGTGCCTAAATATTTTAAAATGAAATAAAACAGAAAAGAACCCCCCCCCAAACCCCCCTGGGCCAACTGGCCCAGCAGGCCACCAGCCCAACTGGGCAAGGGCCCAGCCGGCCACCCCCCACTCCTCACCTTATCCCCCTGATCCAGAAAACCCTAACCGACACCCACCCCACTGTCCTCCGACTCACTCCCCACGTCGCTCCCCCTTCCTCCCTGATCCAGATCTGGATTGGGGGAACGACCCCTCCCATCACCCGGACCGACCGACGCCGACGCTGGCGCCCGGAGCTCCCTCGCCGGCCTGCTTCCTCCTCCCCAGCGGACTGCGTCCCCATCGCTAGCCGTCGCTGTCTTCCTCCCCGCACCCCGCTGCCACTGCCCTACGCTCCCTCGGTGAGTCCCCGGCCTCCTCTCTCCCTCGCCCCTCGCTCACCATGGCCCCCAGCAGCCAATGGCCGCGCCGTTGGCCACGCCCGGGCTCGCCCCTGGCCGCGCCCGCGACCGTGCGTTCGCTCCGCCCCGCCATTCGGCTCCCGTCGCCTCCCCTGCTCCGGTCACCTCGGCCATGGCCTCGCCCTCCTCCTGGCGTTGCCGCTGGCCGATGGCCGCGTGCACCCCGCGCCTGGCCCTGGCCGCCCCCTCTCCTCGCACGCCCCTGCCCATTCGGACACCGCGGCCGAGCCACGCCCTGGCCGCGCTCGTGCGCGTCCTCGCGCCGGCCTGCACCTCCTGGCCTCGCCCCTCTGCGCTGCCTCCGGTCACCGCCCGCCTCCCCCTGCTGCTCCGGCCGGCGCCCCATGGCCCCATGCCTCGCCACGCCTCATCTCCGCTCTCTCCTCCTCCCACGGCCGCGCCCGCCCGCGTGCTTCTGGCCCACCAGTGCCACCCCTCGCCTCCGCCCACCGTGGCCCGGCTGGCCCGCGCCGGCCTACCCCTCCGTCGGTGCCCCGACGGCCCCGTCCAGCCCTGCGGGCGAGTGCCCGGTCGGGTGCGCCCGCACCCGGCGCCCGACGCGCGTGAACCCCACACCTGCTATGGCCCCTAGGGCCTATGACAGATGGGCCGCACGCCCAGAACATTTTTGTAAAAAAAGGGAATTAAAAAAATATATATAATAAATAAAATATTAATTAATTAATTAATTAACTTAATTAATCATGATTAGATTAACCTAATCACTTAGGTTAGTTAATTAATCTGTTAGGTTAATTAACACTCAATGACAGCTGGGACCCACATGTCAGTTTGACCCAGTCAACTCCCTGTTGACTGCTGACGTCATGATGACGTCAGCATACACTATTCTGGATAATGTTAGAATTAAATAATTAAATAAATTCTAAAATTGATGAAATCTTTTAAAATTAATATAAAATAAATCGTAGCTCGGATGGAAAAACTTTGTACATGAAAGTTGCTCAGAACGACGAGACGAATCCAAATACACAGCCTGTTTGTCCGCCCCGCGTCCCTAGCATAGTGAACCTGCAACTTTCCCCCTCCGGTTCACCTGTCCGAAAACGCGAAACACTGGGGATACTTTCCCGGATGTTTCCCCCTTTCGCCAGTATCACCTACTACCGCGTTAGGGCACACCTAACACCGCTCATTGTCATGTCATGCATCGTCATGCTTATGTTTGCATTGTATTTACTTTTTCTCCCCCCTCTTCTCTCCAGTAGACTACGAGACCGACGCTGTTGCTGCCCAGTTCGACTACGGTGTTGACGACCCCTCCTTCTTGCCAGAGAAACCAGGCAAGCCCCCCTTGATCACCAGATATCACCTATTCTTCTCACTACTGCTTGCATTAGAGTAGTGTAGCATGTTACTGTTTGGTTACTCCTATTCTGTTGCATAGCCTGTCATTGTTGCTACAGTCATTCATACCTTACCCGCAATCCTAAATGCTTAGTATAGGATGCTAGTTTATCATCATTGGCCCTACATTCTTGTTTGTCTGCCTTGCTATACTATCGGGCCGTGATCACTCGGGAGGTGATCACGGGTTTATACTATACATATATACATACTATACAGATGGTCACTAAAGTCGGGTCGGATCGTTGAGTACCCGCGAGTGATTCACGGATTGGGGGCTGAAAGGACCTTTGTCCCGACGGCCCTCTGTGTGGATCTTTGTGGCAGAGCGACAGGGCAGGTTGAGACCACCTAGGAGAGAGGTGGGCCTAGCCCTGGTCGGCGTTCGCGATTACTTCATAATAAGACGCTTAACGGGTTCTTGGTATTTGATCTGAGTCTGGCCACTGGCCTATACGCACTAACCAACTACGGGGAACAGTTATGGGCACTCGACGTCGTGGTATCAGCCGAAGCCTTCTAGACGTCAGCGACTGAGCGGCGCACGCTGGATTGGACCATAAGCCTGCACTTGTATTAAGGGGGCTAGGTCTGCTTCCGGCCGCGTTCACAACATGCAGGTGTGCAATGGGCGATGGGCCCAGACCTCGCGCACATAGGATTTAGACCGGCGTGCTAACCTCCCTGTTGTGCCTAGGTGGGGCTGCGATGTGTTGATCTTCCGAGGCCGGGCATGACCCAGGAAAGTGTGTCCGGCCAAATGGGATCGAGCGTGTTGGGTTATGTGGTGCACCCCTGCAGAGAAGTTTATCTATTCGAATAGCCGTGTCCCTCGGTAAAAGGACGACCCGGAGGTGTACCTTGACCTTATGACAACTAGAGCCGGATACTTAATAAAACACACCCAGACAAGTTCCACAGACAACCCGGTGATCGCTTTTCCACAGGGCGATGAGGGGAGGATCGCCGGGTAGGATTATGCTATGCGATGCTACTTGGAGGACTTCAATCTACTCTCTTCTATATGCAGCAAGACGGAGGCTGCCAGAAGCGTAGTCTTCAATAGGACTAGCTATTCCCCTCTTATTCTGGCATTCTGCAGTTTAGTCCACCGATATTGCCTCTTTACACATATACCTATTGGAAATATGCCCTAGAGGCAATAATAAAAGGATTATTATTATATTTCCTTGTTCATGATAATTGTCTTTTATTCATGCTATAACTGTATTATCCGGAAATCGTAATACACGTGTGAATACATAGACCACAATACGTCCCTAGTAAGCCTCTAGTTGACCAGCTCGTTGGTCAACAGATAGTCATGGTTTCCTGACTATGGACATTAGATGTCATTGACAACGGGATCACGTCATTAGGAGAATGACGTGATGGACAAGACCTAATCCTAAGCATAGCACAAGATCGTGTAGTTCGTTTTGCTAGAGCTTTTCCAATGTCAAGTATCTCTTCCTTAGACCATGAGATCGTGTAACTCCCGGATACCGTAGGAGTGCTTTGGGTGTACCAAACGTCACAACGTAACTGGGTGACTATAAAGGTGCACTACAGGTATCTTCGAAAGTGTCTGCTGGGTTGACACGGATCGAGACTGGGATTTGTCACTCCGTATAACGGAGAGGTATCACTGGGACCACTCGGTAGTGCATCATCATAATGAGCTCAAAGTGACCAAGTGTTTGGTCATGGGATCATGCATTACGGTACGAGTAAAGTGACTTGCCGGTAACGAGATTGAACAAGGTATTGGGATACCGACGATCGAATCTTAGGCAAGTAACATATCGTCTGACAAAGGGAATAGTATACGGGGTTGCTTGAATCCTCGACATCATGGTTCATCCGATGAGATCATCGAGGAGTATGTGGGAGCCAACATGGGTATCCAGATCCCGCTGTTGGTTATTGACCAGAGAGCCATCTCGGTCATGTCTACATGTCTCCCGAACCCATAGGGTCTACACACTTAAGGTTCGGTGACACTAGGGTTGTATGAATATGAGTATGCAGCAAACCGAATGTTGTTTGGAGTACCGGATGAGATACCGGATGTCAAGAGGAGTTCCGGAATGGTCCGGAGGTAAAGAATTATATATAGGAAGTGTTGTTTCGGCCATCGGGAAAGTTTTGGGGTCACCCGGTATTGTACCGGGACCACCGAAAGGGTCCCGGGGGTCCACCGGGTGGGGCCACCTATCCCGGAGGGCCCCGTGGGCTGAAGTGAGAGGAGAACCAGCCCCTAGTGGGCTGGGGCGCCCCCCCTTGGCCCCCCTGCGCCTAGGGTTGGAAACCCTAGGTGGGGGGCGCACCACTTGCCTTGGGGGGCACTCCACCCCCCTGGCCGCCGCCCCCTTGGGAGATTGCATCTCCCAGGGCCGGCGCCCCCCTGGGGGCCTATATAAAGGAGGGCAGGGAGGAGGGCAGCCGCACCCTGTGCATTGGCGTCTCCCTCCCCCTGCTACACCTCGTCCTCCTCCCGCAGCAGCTTGGCGAAGCCCTGCCGGAGTTCTGCTGCATCCACCACCACACCATTGTGCTGCTGGATCATCATCAACCTCTCCTCCCCCCTTGCTGGATCAAGAAGGAGGAGACGTCATCCGCTCTGTACGTGTGTTGAACGCGGAGGTGATGTCCGTTCGGCACTTGGTCATCGGTGATTTGGATCACGGCGAGTACGACTCCATCATCACCGCTCTCTCGAACGCTTCCGCACGCGATCTACAAAGTGGTATGTAGATGCAATCTCTCTCCCATGACTCGTTGCTTAGATGAACTCATAGATGGATCTTTAGGAAAATTTTTAATTTTCTGCAACGTTCCCCAACAGTGGCATCATGAGCTAGGTCTATGCGTAGTTCTCTATTGCACGAGTAGAACACAATTTTGTTGTGGGCGTAGATCTTGTCAACTTGCTTGCCGCTACTAGTCTTTTATTGCTTCAGTGGTATTGTGGGATGAAGCGTCCCGGACCGACCTTACACGTACGCTTACGTGAGACAGGTTCCACCGACTGACATGCACTAGTTGCATAAGGTGGCTAGCGGGTGTCTGTCTCTCCCACTTTAGTTGGAGCGGATTCGACGAAAAGGGTCCTTATGAAGGGTAAATAGAAGTTGACAAAATCACGTTGTGGTTATTCGTAGGTAAGAAAACGTTCTTGCTAGAACCCAATTGCAGCCACGTAAAAGATGCAACAACAATTAGAGGACGTCTAACTTGTTTTTGCAGCAATTGTCATGTGATGTGATATGGCCAGAAGTTGTGATGAATGATGAATGATATATTGTGATGTATGAGATCATGTTCTTGTAATAGGAATCACGACTTGCATGTCGATGAGTATGACAACCGACAGGAGCCATAGGAGTTGTCTTTATTTTTGTATGACCTGCGTGTCATTGAAGAACGCCATGTAAATTACTTTACTTTATTGCTAAACGCGTTAGCCATAGAAGTAGAAGTAGTCGTTGGCGTGACAACTTCATGAAGACACGATGATGGAGATCATGATGATGGAGATCATGGTGTCATGCCGGTGACGAAGATGATCATGGAGCCCCGAAGATGGAGATCAAAGGAGCTATATGATATTGGCCATATCATGTCACTATTATATAATTGCATGTGATGTTTATTATGTTTTATGCATCTTGTTTACTTAGAACGACTGTAGTAAATAAAATGATCCCTTATAATAATTTCAAGAAAGTGTTCCCCCTAACTGTGCGCCGTTGCTAAAGTTCGTCGTTTCGAAGCACCACGTGATGATCGGGTGTGATAGATCCTTACGTTCACATACAACGGGTGTAAGACAGTTTTACACATGCAGAAACACTTAGGGTTAACTTGACGAGCCTATCATGTACAGACATGGCCTCGGAACACAAGAGACCGAAAGGTCGAACATGAGTCATATGGAAGATACGATCAACATGGAGATGTTCACCGATGATGACTAGTCCGTCTCACGTGATGATCGGACACGGCCTAGTCGACTCGGATCGTGTAACACTTAGATGACTAGAGGGATGTCTAATCTGAGTGGGAGTTCATTAAATAATTTGATTAGATGAACTTAATTATCATGAACTTAGTCTAAAGTATTTGCAAAATATGTATTGTAGATCAAATGGCCAACGCTCATGTCAACATGAACTTCAATGCGTTCCTAGAGAAAACCAAGCTGAAAGATGACGGCAGCAACTATTCGGACTGGGTCCGGAACCTGAGGATCATCCTCATAGCAGCCAAGAAAGATTATGTCCTAGATGCACCGCTAGGTGAAGCACCCATCCCAGAGAACCAAGACGTTATGAACACTTGGCAATCACGTGCTGATGATTACTCCCTCGTTCAGTGCGGCATGCTTTACAGCTTGGAACCGGGGCTCCAAAAGCGTTTTGAGCAACACGGAGCATATGAGATGTTCGAGGAGCTGAAAATGGTTTTTCAAGCTCATGCCCGGGTCGAGAGATATGAAGTCTCCAACAAGTTCTATAGTTGTAAGATGGAGGAAAACAGTTCTGTCAGTGAGCACATACTCAAAATGTCTGGGTTGCACAACCGCCTGTCCCAGCTGGAGATCAACCTCCCGGACGAGGCGGTCATTGACAGAATCCTTCAGTCGCTCCCACCGAGCTACAAGAGCTTTGTGTTGAACTACAATATGCAGGGGATGGTGAAGACCATTCCTGATGTATTTTCAATGCTGAAGTCAGCAAAGGTTGAAATCAAGAAAGAACATCAAGTGTTGATGGTCAATAAGACCACTAAGTTCAAGAAGGGCAAGGGTAAGAAGAACTTCAAGAAGGACGGCAAAGATGTTGCCGCGCCCGGTAAGCCAGTTGCCGGGAAGAAGTCAAAGAATGGACCCAAGCCTGAGACTGAGTGCTTTTATTGCAAAGGGAAGGGTCACTGGAAGCGGAACTGCTCCAAATACTTAGCGGACAAGAAGGCCGGCAACACTAAAGGTATATTTGATATACATGTAATTGATGTGTACCTTACCAGTACTCGTAGTAACTCCTGGGTATTTGATACCGGTGCCGTTGCTCATATTTGTAACTCACAGCAGGAGCTGCGGAATAAGCGGAGACTGGCGAAGGACGAGGTGACGATGCGCGTCGGGAATGGTTCCAAGGTCGATGTGATCGCCGTCGGCACGCTACCTCTACATTTACCTACGGGATTAGTTTTAAACCTCAATAATTGTTATTTAGTGCCAAGTTTGAGCATGAACATTGTATCTGGATCTCATTTGATGCGAGATGGCTACTCATTTAAATCCGAGAATAATGGTTGTTCTATTTACATGAGAGATATGTTTTATGGTCATGCCCCGATGGTTAATGGTTTATTCTTAATGAATCTCGAACATAATGTTACACATGTTCATAGTGTGAATACCAAAAGATGTAAAGTTGATAACGATAGTCCCACATACTTGTGGCACTACCGCCTTGGTCACATTGGTGTCAAGCGCATGAAGAAGCTCCATGCTGATGGACTTTTAGAGTCTCTCGATTATGAATCATTTGACACATGCGAACCATGCCTCATGGGCAAAATGACCAAGACTCCATTCTCCGGAACAATGGAGCAAGCAACCAACTTGTTGGAAATCATACATACTGATGTGTGTGGTCCAATGAGCGTTGAGGCTCGCGGAGGATATCATTATGTTCTCACTCTCACTGATGACTTGAGTAGATATGGGTATGTCTACTTGATGAAACACAAGTGTGAGACCTTTGAAAAGTTCAAGGAATTTCAGAATGAAGTAGAGAATCAACGTGACCGAAAGATTAAATTCTTACGATCGGATCGTGGAGGAGAATATTTAAGTCACGAATTTGGTACACACTTAAGGAAATGTGGAATTGTTTCACAAATCACGCCGCCTGGAACACCTCAGCGTAACGGTGTGTCTGAACGTCGTAATCGCACTCTATTGGATATGGTGCGATCTATGATGTCTCTTACCGATTTATCGTCGTCATTTTGGGGATACGCTCTAGAGACAGCTACATTCACTTTAAATAGGGCACCGTCTAAATCCGTTGAGACGACACCGTATGAATTATGGTTTGGGAAGAAACCTAAGTTGTCGTTTCTAAAAGTTTGGGGATGCGATGCTTATGTCAAGAAACTTCAACCTGAAAAGCTCGAACCCAAGTCAGAAAAATGCGTCTTCATAGGATACCCCAAGGAAACCATTGGGTATACCTTCTACTTAAGATCCGAGGGCAAGATCTTTGTTGCCAAGAACGGATCCTTTCTGGAAAGAGAGTTTCTCTCGAAAGGAGTAAGTGGGAGGAAAGTAGAACTCGATGAAGTACTACCTCTTGAACCGGAAAGTAGTGCAGCTTAGGAAAATGTTCCTGTGGTGCCTACACCAACTGGAGAGGAAATTAATGATGATGATCAAGGTACTTCGGATCAATTTGATACTGAACTTCGTAGGTCCACAAGGACACGTTCCACACTAGAGTGGTATGGCAACCCTGTCCTGGAAATCATGTTGTTAGACAACGGTGAACCTTCGAACTATGAAGTAGCGATGGCGGGCCCAGATTCCAACAAATGGCTAGAAGCCATGCAATCCGAGATAGAATCCATGTATGAAAACAAAGTATGGACTTTGACTGACTTGCCCGATGATCGGCGAGCGATAGAAAACAAATGGATCTTTAAGAAGAAGACGGACGCGGATGGTAATGTCACCATCTATAAAGCTCGACTTGTCGCTAAGGGTTATCGGCAAGTTCAAGGGATTGACTATGATGAGACTTTCTCTCCCGTAGCGAAGCCTAAGTCCGTCCGAATCATGTTAGCAATTGCCGCATACTATGATTATGAGATATGGCAGATGGACGTCAAAACGGCATTCCTTAACGGTTATCTTAAGGAAGAGCTGTATATGATGCAGCCGGAAGGTTTTGTCGATCCTAAGAATGCTAACAAAGTATGCAAGCTCCAGCGATCCATTTATGGGCTGGTGCAAGCATCTCGGAGTTGGAACATTCGCTTTGATGAGATGATCAAAGCGTTTGGCTTTATGCAGACTTATGGAGAAGCCTGCGTTTACAAGAAAGTGAGTGGGAGCTCTGTAGCATTTCTCATATTATATGTAGATGACATACTTTTGATGGGAAATGATATATAATTCTTGGACAACATTAAGGCCTACTTGAATAAGTGTTTTTCAATGAAGGACCTTGGAGAAGCTGCTTACATATTAGGCATCAAGATCTATAGGGATAGATCGAGACGCCTCATAGGTCTTTCACAAAGCACATACCTTGATAAGATTTTGAAGAAGTTCAAAATGGATCAGTCCAAGAAAGGGTTCTTGCCTGTATTATAGGGTGTGAGATTGAGCCCGGCTCAATGCCCGACCACGACAAAAGATAAAGAAGAGATGAGTGTCATCCCCTATGCCTCAGCCATAGGATCTATTATGTATGCCATGCTGTGTACCAGACCTGATGTAAACCTTGTCGTAAGTTTGGTAGGAAGGTACCAAAGTAATCACGACAAGGAACACTGGACAGCGGTCAAGAATATCCTGAAGTACCTGAAAAGGACAAAGGACATGTTTCTTGTTTATGGAGGTGATGAAGAGCTCATCATAAAGGGTTACGTTGACGCTAGCTTCGACACAGATCTGGATGACTCTAAGTCACAAACCGGATACGTGTATATGTTGAATGGTGGGGCAGTAAGCTGGTGCAGCTGCAAGCAGAGCGTCATGGCGGGATCTACATGTGAAGCGGAGTACATGGCAGCCTCGGAGGCAACGCATGAAGCAATATGGGTGAATGAGTTCATCACCGACCTAGGAGTCATACCCAATGCGTCGGGGCCGATCAAACTCTTCTGTGACAACACTGGAGCTATTGCCCTTGCCAAGGAGCCCATGTTTCACAAGAAGACCAGGCACATCAAGCATCGTTTCAACTCCATCCGTGAAAATGTTCAAGAAGGAGCCATAGATATTTGCAAAGTACATACGGATCTGAATGTCGCAGATCCATTGACTAAACCTCTTCCACGAGCAAAACATGATCAACACCAGAACTCTATGGGTGTTCGATTCATCACAATGTAACTAGATTATTGACTCTAGTGCAAGTGGGAGACTGCTGGAAATATGCCCTAGAGGCAATAATAAAAGGATTATTATTATATTTCCTTGTTCATGATAGTTGTCTTTTATTCATGCTATAATTGTATTATCCGGAAATCATAATACACGTGTGAATACATAGACCACAATACGTCCCTAGTAAGCCTCTAGTTGACTAGCTCGTTGGTCAACAGATAGTCATGGTTTCCTGACTATGGACATTAGATGTCATTGACAACGGGATCACGTCATTAGGAGAATGACGTGATGGACAAGACCCAATCCTAAGCATAGCACAAGATCGTGTAGTTCGTTTTGCTAGAGCTTTTACAATGTCAAGTATCTCTTCCTTAGACCATGAGATCGTGTAACTCTCGGATACCGTAGGAGTGCTTTGGGTGTACCAAACGTCACAACGTAACTGGGTGACTATAAAGGTGCACTACAGGTATCTCCGAAAGTGTCTGCTGGGTTGACACGGATCGAGACTGGGATTTGTCACTCCGGATAACGGAGAGGTATCACTGGGCCCACTCGGTAGTGCATCATCATAATGAGCTCAAAGTGACCAAGTGTCTGGTCACGGGATCATGCATTACGGTACGAGTAAAGTGACTTGCCGGTAACGAGATTGAACGAGGTATTGGGATACCGACGATCGAATCTCAGGCAAGTAACATACCGTCTGACAAAGGGAATAGTATATGGGGTTGCTTGAATCCTCGACATCATGGTTCATCCGATGAGATCATCGAGGAGTATGTGGGAGCCAACATGGGTATCCAGATCCCGTTGTTGGTTATTGACTGGAGAGCCGTCTCGGTCATGTCTACATGTCTCCCGAACCCGTAGGGTCTACACACTTAAGGTTCGGTGACGCTAGGGTTGTATGAATATGAGTATGCAGCAAACCGAATGTTGTTCGGAGTCCCGGATGAGATCCCGGACGTCAAGAGGAGTTCCGGAATGGTCCAGAGGTAAAGAATTATATATAGGAAGTGCTGTTTCGGCCATCGGGAAAGTTTCGGGGTCACCCGGTATTGTACCAGTACCACCGGAAGGGTCCCGGGGGTCCACCGGGTCGGGCCACCTATCCTGGAGGGCCCCGTGGGCTGAAGTGGGAGGGGAACCAGCCCCTATTGGGCTGGTGCGCCCCCCCTTGGCCCCCCC
>NW_025226499.1:0-10259 GCF_018294505.1 Triticum aestivum | reverse complement strand
CCCCCCCTGCGCCTAGGGTTGGAAACCCTAGGTGGGGGGGCGCACCACTTGCCTTGGGGGGCACTCCACCCCCCTGGCCACTGCCCCCTTGGGAGATTGCATCTCCCAGGGCCGGCGCCCCCCCTGGGGGCCTATATAAAGGAGGGCAGGGAG
Source organism: Triticum aestivum (assembly GCF_018294505.1). Classification (NCBI taxonomy): domain Eukaryota; kingdom Viridiplantae; phylum Streptophyta; class Magnoliopsida; order Poales; family Poaceae; genus Triticum; species Triticum aestivum. The sequence goes on along the minus strand of NW_025226499.1, from coordinate 10,106 downwards.
GAGGGAAGCCGCACCCTGTGCATTGGCGCCTCCCTCCCCCTGCTACACCTCGTCCTCCTCCCGCAGCAGCTTGGTGAAGCCCTGCCGGAGTTCTGCTGCATCCACCACCACGCCGTTGTGCTGCTGGATCATCATCAACCTCTCCTTCCCCCTTGCTGGATCAAGAAGGAGGAGACGTCATCCTCTCCGTACGTGTGTTGAACGCGGAGGTGCTATCCGTTCGGCACTTGATCATCGGTGATTTGGATCACGGCGAGTACAACTCCATCATCACCGCTCTCTCGAACGCTTCCGCACGCGATCTACAAAGTCGTATGTAGATGCAATCTCTCTCCCATGACTCGTTGCTTAGATGAACTCATAGATGGATCTTGGTAAAACCGTACGAAAAATTTTAATTTTCTGCAACGTTCCCCAACAATACCCATGCATATGTAGTGTAGATCCTTGCTTGCGAGTACTTTGGATGAGTACTCACGGTTGCTTTGCTCCCTCTTTCCCCCCTTTTCCCTCTTCTTCCCGGATGCCGCAACCAGACGTTGGAGCCCAGGAGCCAGATGCCATCGTCGACGATGACTCCTACTACACTGGAGGTGCCTACTACTACGTGCAGGCCGCTGACGATGACCAGGAGTAGTTAGGAGGATCCCAGGCAGGAGGCCTGCGCCTCTTTCGATCTGTCTCCCAGTTTGTGCTAGCCATCTTATGGCAACTTGTTTAACTTATGTCTGTACTCAGATATTGTTGCTTTCGCTGACTTGTTTATGTCGAGCACTTGAATTCGATCCCTCGAGGCCCCTGGCTCGTAATATGATGCTCGTATGACTTATTTTATTTTTTAGAGTTGTGTTGTGATATCTTCCCGTGAGTCCCTGATCTTGATCATACATGTTTGCGTGCATGATTACTGTACGATTGAATCAGGGGCGTCACACGACCCGCGGCCACGTTACCTGATACGACTCCAACGTATCTATAATTTTTCCTTGTTCCATGCTATTATATTATCAATCTTGGATGTTTTATATTCATTTTATACCAACTTTATATCATTTTATGGGACTAACCTATTGACATAGTGCCCAGTGCCAGTTGCTATTTTTGCTTGTTTTTTACTTGGTGGGTTGGTGGATTGGTGAGTTGTGGGCCCACGCGGGTCTCCTGCACCGCCTCTTCACCCTATAAATTCTCAAATATTCCAGAAACCCTAGGGGAGTCGGTGAAAAACAATTCCAGCCACCGCAAGTTCCAGAACGATGAGATCCAATCTAACACCAACACGGAGGGGTTCATCATCCTCATTGGTGCCTCTTTGATGGTGCATGAGTAGTCAACCATAGACCTACGGCTCCGTAGCGAGTAGCTAGATAGCTTCTTCTCTTTTTTTGATTCTCAATATAATGGTCTCTTGGAGATCTATTTCATGTAATGACTTTTTGCGGTGAAATTGTTGGGATCAGATGAAGTTCGAGTTTATGATCAGATTTCTATCCATGAATATTATGTGAGTCTTCTTTGATCTCTTATATGCATGATTATTTATAGCCTCATATTTCTTCTCCTAATATTTGGTTTATTTAGGCCAACTACATTGATCTTTTTTCAATGGGAAGACATGCTTTGTGATGGGTGCTACCTCTTGTGCACTACGTTGGTTTTCCCTTGAAGAAGAAAGGGTGATGCAGCAAAGTAGCATAAGTATTTCCCTCAATTTTTGAGAACCAAGGTATCAATCCAATAGGAGGCTCCTCAAAAGTCCCTCGTACCTACACAAATAAACAAGAACCTCGCAACCAATGCGATAGAGGGGTTGTTAATCCCTTCACGGTAACTTGCAAAAGTGAGATCTGATAGAGACAAAAAGATAAGATAAATATTTTTGGTATTTTTATGATATAGATTGGAAAGTAAAGATTGCGAATAAAGATAAATCGGAAACTTATATGATAAAAGATAGACCTGGGGGCCATAGGTTTCACTAGTGGCTTCTCTCAAGATAGCATAATTATTACGGTGGGTGAACAAATTACTGTCGAGCAATTGATAGAAAAGTGCATAGTTATGAGAATATCTAGGCATGATCATGTATATAGGCATCACATCCACGACAAGTAGACCAAATCATGCCTGCATCTACTACTATTACTCCACACATCGACTGACTCATGCCTGCATCTAGAGTATTAAGTTCATAAAAACAGAGTAACGCATTAAGAAAGATGACATGATGTAGAGGGATAAACTCAAGCAATGTGATATAAATTCCATCTTTTTATCCTTGATGGCAACAATAAAATACGTGCCTTGCTACCCCTGTTGTCACTGGGAAAGGACACCGCAAGATTGAACCCAAAGCTAAGCACTTCACCCATTGCAAGAAAGATCAATCTAGTAGGCCAAACCAAGCTGATAATTCGAAGAGACTTTCAAAGATAACCAATCACACATGAAAGAATTCAGAGGAGATTCAATTATTTCTTATAGATAAACTTGATTATAAACCCACAATTCATCGGATCTCAACAAACACACCGCAAAAAGAGTTACATCGAATAGATCTCCAAGAAGATTAAGGAGAACTTTGTATTGAGATTAAAAGAGAGAAAAGAAGCAATCTAGCTAATAACTATGGACCCGAAGGTCTGTGGTAACTACTCACAACTCATCGGAGAGGCCTTGGTGATGATGTAGAGGCCCTCCATGATCGATTCCCCCTTCGGTGGAGCACTGACGAAGGCTCCAAGATGGGATCTCGCGGATACAGAAGGTTGCAGCGGTGGAAATAGTTTTTCGTGGTGCTCCTGGATGTTTTCGGGGTACGTCGATATATATAGGAGGAAGAAGTAGGTCAGTTGAGCCATGAGGGGCCCACGAGGGTGGGGGACACGCCCACCCCCTACGGCGTGCCTGCTACGTCTTGAGCTTGCGTTGGTTTTCCTTGAAGAGGAAAGGGTGATGCAGCAATAGTAGCGTAAGTATTTCCCTCAGTTTTTGAGAACCAAGGTATCAATCCAATAGGAGGCTCCTCAAAAGTCCCACGCACCTACACAAACAAAGAACTCGCAACCAATGCAATAAAGGGGTTGTCAATCCCTTCACGGCCACTTGCCAAAGAGAGATCTAATAGAGATAGTATTTTAAGATAAATATATTTTTGGTATTTTATAATATAGATGCAAAAAGTAAAGATGCAAATAAAAGTAGATTGAAAGCTTATATGATAAAATATAGACTCGGGGTCCATAGGTTTCACTAGTGGCTTCTCTCAAGATAGCATAAGTATTACGGTGGGTGAACAAATTACTGTCGAGCAATTGATAGAAAAGCGAATAATTATGAGATTATCTAGGCATGATCATGTATATAGGCATAACGTCCGTGACAAGTAGACCGACTCCTGCCTGCATCTACTACTATTACTCCACACATCGACCACTATCCAACATGCATCTAGAGTATTAAGTTCATAAGAACAGAGTAACACATTAAGAAAGATGACATGATGTAGAGGGATAAACTCAAGCAATATGATATAAACCCCATCTTGTTATCCTTGATGGAAACAATACAATACGTGCCTTGCAACCCTTTCTGTCACTGTGTAAGGACACTGCAAGATTGAACCCAAAGCTAAGCACTTCTCCCATGGCAAGAAAGATCAATCTAGTAGGCCAAACCAAACTGATAATTCGAAGAGACTTGCAAAGATAACTCAATCATACATAAAAGAATTCAAAGAAGATTTAAATATTTTGAATAGATAAACTTGATCATAAACCCACAATTCATCAGATCTCGACAAACACACCGCAAAAAGAGTTACATCAAATAGATCTCCACAAGAGAGGGGAGATCATTGTATTGAGATCCAAAAAGAGAGAAGAAGCCATCTAGCAAATAACTATGGACCCTAAGGTCTGTGATAAACTACTCACACCTCATCGGAGGGGCTATGGTGTTGATGTAGAAGCCCTCCATGGTCGATTCCCCCTCCGGCGGAGCGCCGACGAAGGCTCCAGGATGGGAGCTCGCGGATACAGAAGGTTACGGCGGTGCAAATTGTTTTTCATTGGCTCCCTGGATGTTTTCGGGGTACGAAGGTATATATAGGAGGAAGAAGTACGTCGGTGGCCACTCGTGGGGCCCAGGAGACAAGGGCGCGCCCAGGAGGGGTGGGCGCGCCCTCCTCTCTCCTGGCTGCCTGGTTTGCTTCTTGACTTGCACTCCAAGTTCTCCGGATCACATTCATTCCAAAAATCACGCTCCCGAAGGTTTCATTCCGTTTGGACTCCGTTTGATATTCCTTTTCTTTGAAATACTAAAATAGGCAAAAAAACAGCAATACAGGCTGGGCCTCCGGTTAGTAGGTTAGTCCCAAAAATGATATAAATATGCAAAATAAAGCCCATAAACATCCAAAAGGGGTAATATAATAGCATGGAACAATCAAAAATTATAGAGACGTTGGAGACGTATCAAGCATCCCCAAGCTTAATTCCTGCTCGTCCTCAAGTAGGTAAATGATAAAAACAGAATTTTTGATGTGGAATGCTACCTAGCATAATTCTCAATGTAATTTTCTTTATTGTGGCATGAATGTTCAGATCCAAATGATTCAAAATAAAAGTTCATATTGACATATGAAATAGTAATACTTCAAGCATACTAATCAAAGCAATCATGTCTTCTCAAAATAACATGGCTAAAGAAACTTATCCCTACAAAATCATATAGTCTGGCTGTTGCTCTATCTTCATCACACAGAGTACTTAATCATGCACAACCCCGATGACAAGCCAAGCAATTGTTTCATACTTTAGTAATCTCAAACTTTTTCAACTTTCACGCAATACATGAGCGTGAGCGATGGACATAGCACTATATATGGAATAGAGTGGTGGTTGTGGAGAAGACAAAAAAGGAGAAGATAGTCTCACATCAATTAGGCGTATCAACGGGCTATGGAGATGCCCATTAATAGATATCAATGTGAGTGAGTAGGGATTGCCATGCAAAGGATGCACTAGAGCTATAAATGTATGAAAGCTCAACAAAAGAAACTAAGTGGGTGTGCATCCAACTCGCTTGCTCATGAAGACCTAGGGAATTTTGAGGAAGCCCATCATTGGAATATACAAGCCAAGTTCTATTATGAAAAATTCCCACTAGTATATGGAAGTGACAACATAGGAGACTCTCTATCATGAAGATCATGGTGCTATTTTGAAGCACAAGTGTGGTAAAAGGATAGTAGCATTGTCCCTTCTCTCTTTTTATCTCATTTTATTTTTTCTCTCTTTTTTTTCTTTTTTTTTCTTTGGCCTTTTTTTCTTTCTTTATTTTTGGCCTTTCTCTTTTTTTCTTTCTTTTTCTAAAGTTCGAAGTCTCATCCCGACTTGTGGGGGAATCATAGTCTCCATCATCCTTTCCTCACTGGGACAATGCTCTAATAATGAAGATCATCACACTTTTATTGATTTACAACTCAAGACTAAAACAAAATATGACTCTATATGAATGCCTCTGGCGGTGTACCGGGATATGCAATGAATCAAGAGTGACATGTATGAAAATTATGAAGGTGGCCTTGCCACAAATACGATGTCAACTACATGATCATGCAAAGAGCAATATGACAAAAGTAATGCGTGTCATATAGACGGAACGGTGGAAAGTTGCATGGCAATATATCTCGGAATGGCTATGGAAATGCCATAATAGGTAGGTATGGTGGCTGTTTTGAGGAAGGTATATGGTGGGTGTATGGTACCGGCGAAAATTGCGCGGCACAAGAGAGGCTAGCAATGGTGGAAGGGTGAGAGTGCGTATAATCCATTGATTCGACATTAGTCAAAAGAACTCATATACTTATTGCAAAAATTTGCAAGTCATCAAAAACAAAGTATTACGCGCATGCTCCTAGAGGGATAGATTGGTAGGAAAGGACCATCGCTCGTCCCCGACCGCCACTCATAAGGAAGACAACAAATAAATAAAATTGTGCTCCAACTTCATCACAAAAGCGGTTCACCATACGTGCATGCTACGGGAATCACAAACTTCAACACAAGCATTCTTTCAAAAAATAATCACCCAAACTAGAATGACTTTTAATATCACTACCCCCATATCTCAAAACAATTATCAAGTATCAAATTGATCATAGCATCCAATTCAGTTCCTATGATAGTTTTTATTATACCCAACTTGGATGCCTACCATTCTAGGACTAATTTTATAACCAAAGCAAATACCATGCTGTTCTAAAAGACTCTCAAAATAATATAAGTGAAGCATGAGAGACTAGCAATTTCTACAAAATTAAGCCACCGCGATGCTCTAAAAGATATAAGTGAAGCACTAGAGCAAAAACTATCAAGTTCAAAAGATATAAGTGAAGCACATAGAGTATTCTAATAAATTTTAATCAAGTAGACTTCTCCCAAAAGGTGTGTACAGCAAGGATGATTGTGGAAAACTAAAAAGCAAATACTAATATAATACACGACGCTCCAAGCAAAACACATATCATGTGGCGAATAAAAATATAGCTCCAAGTAAAGTTACCAATGAACGAAGACGAAAGAGGGGATGCCTTCCGGGGGCATCCCCAAGCTTAGGATTTTGGCTACTCTTGAACATCTTGGGGTGCCATGGGCATCCCCAAGCTTATGCTTTTTCCACTCCTTATTCCATAGTCCATCAAAGCTTTACCCAAAACTTGAAAACTTCACAACACAAAACTCAACAGGAAATCTTATAAGCTCCGTTAGTGAAAGAAAACAAAACCACCACATAAGATACTGTAATGAACCCATTCTTTATTTATTTTGGTGTTAAACCTACTGTATTCCAAGTTCTCTATGGTTTATAAATTATTTTACTAGCCATAGATACATCAAAATAAGCAAACAACACACTAAAAACAGAATCTGTCAAAAATAGAACAGTCTGTAGCAATCTGTAACTAATGCAAACTTCTGGAACTCTAAAACTCCTACCAAAATAGGAAGTCCTGAAAATTTTGTCTAGTGATCATCATCGAAAAGAATCAACGCAAAATCACGTTTCTGTGATTTAACAAAACTAATTTCATGCGCGCAAAGTTTCTGTTTTTCAGCAGAATCAAATCAACTATCATCATAGGTTATCCTATAGGTTCTACTTGGCACAAACACTAACTAAAACATAAAAACACATCTAAACAGAAGGTAGATGCAAAATTTATTACTAAACAGAAACAAAAAGAAAAAACACAAATAAAATTGGGTTGCCTCCCAACTAGCGCTATCGTTTAACGCCCCTAGCTAGGCATAAAAGCGAAGATAGATCTAAGTAGTGCCATCTTTGGCACTCAATTCCTCGATAGAGAACTTATGGTCTTTAGGGGTTTCTCCCTTTTTAGCAATGATTAAATCTTTAGGCAAAAATTCAAGAAATTCGTTTGTAGCAAAATGTTCCTTAACGATAGAGAGGCAATTGGGATGAACACTTATGGATTTGAGATCCGCGTCTCCCTTACTAGAAGATTCACCCTTATTTTTAGGAACATAAATAAACTTAGCAGTTTTGGTGGGAGGTTTTGGAGTGTTTTTCATGGAAGAAAACGTGAAACCTAAGTTGGTAATGATATCCTCAAGTTTACCGATTCTTGCAGAATCTAGATCTATTTTTTCGTTAACTATAGGTTCTTTCTCTTTAAGATTTTTCAAAGTAACTCCAACCCTAGATCCATATTGGGTAATGTGATTATGAATCTTTTTATCCAAATTTCAATCAACTCAATAGTAGCAACTTTATTTTCAATAATATCAAGCCGTTGCATCACATGTTCTAAAGTTAAAACCGTTCCATTAACCAAAAGAGGTGGTGGGCCAAACAAATCTAGCATAGCAGTATAAGCATCAAACGTATGGCTACTCAAGAAATCCCCTCCGGTAACGGTATCAAGAACGCATCTATTCCAAGGAGTAATGCCTACATAAAAATTGCGAAGAAGAACAGAAGTAGAAAGCTTCCTAGTAGATCTATTTTGAGCATTGCAAATTATATGCCAAGCATCTTTTAAATTTTCTCCCTTCCTTTGTTTAAAATTGAGAATTTCATGTTCGGGAGTAATAAGAAGGATAGGAGGACTAGCCATAACAACAAGGTAAACGATCTAACACACGAGCAAACGGAAAAAGGCAAGCGAAAGAGAGGAGAAGATTGGGAAAGAGAGGGCAAATAAAACGGCAAGGGTGAAGTGGGGGAGAGGAAAACGAGAGGCAAATGGCAAATAATGTAAATGCGAGGGAGATGAGTTTGTGATGGGTACTTGGTATGTCTTGACTTGAGCGAAGACCTCCCCGGCAACGATGCCAGAAATCCTTCTTGCTACATCTTGAGCTTGCATTGGTTTTCCTTGAAGAGGAAAGGGTGATGCAGCAATAGTAGCGTAAATATTTCCCTCAGTTTTGAGAACCAAGGTATCAATCCAGTAGGAGGCTCCTCAAAAGTCCCACGCACTTACACAAACAAACAAAGAACTCGCAACCAACGCAATAAAGGGGTTGTCAATCCCTTCATGGCCACTTGCGAAAGTGAGATCTGATAGAGATAGTATGATAAGATAAATATATTTTTGGTATTTTATAATATAGATGCAAAAAGTAAAGATGCAAATAAAAGTAGATTGAAAGCTTATATGATAAAAGATAGACCCGGGGGCAATAGGTTTCACTAGTGGCTTCTCTCAAGATAGCATAAGTATTACAGTGGGTGAACAAATTACTGTCGAGCAATTGATAGAAATGCGAATAATTATGAGATTATCTAGGCATGATCATGTATATAGGCATCACGTCTGTGACAAGTAGACCGACTCCTGCCTGCATCTACTACTATTACTCCACACATCGACCGCTATCCAGCATGCATCTAGAGTATTAAGTTCATAAGAACAGAGTAACGCATTAAGAAAGATGACATGATGTAGAGGGATAAACTCAAGCAATATGATATAAACCCCATCTTGTTATCCTCGATGGCAACAATACAATACGTGCTTTGCAACCCTTTATGTCACTGGGTAAGGACACCGCAAGATTGAACCCAAAGCTAAGAACTTCTCCCATGGCAAGAAAGATCAATCTAGTAGGCCAAACCAAACTGATAATTCGAAGAGACTTGCAAAGATAACTCAATCATACATAAAAGAATTCAGAGAAGATTCAAATATTTCTCATAGATAAACTTGATGATAAACCCACAACTCATCAGATCTCGACAAACACACCGCAAAAAGAGTTACATCAAATAGATCTCCACAAGACATGGGGAGAACATTGTATTGAGATCCAAAAATAGAGAAGAAGCCATCTAGCTAATAACTATGGACCCGAAAGTCTGTGATAAACTACTCACAACTCATCGGAGGGACTATGGTGTTGATGTAGAAGCCCTCCATGGTCGATTCCCCCTCCGGCGGAGCGCCGGCGAAGGCTCCAAGATGGGATCTCACGGATACAGAAGGTTATGGCGGTGGAAATTGTTTTTTGTTGGATCCCTGGATCTTTTCAGGGTACGTAGGTATATATAGGAGGAAGAAGTACGTCGGTGTAACATCCCAAATTTTCAATTGGGAATGTTATACACTAGATCATCATTGCATATCATATTTTATTTGCTTTTGGCTTGATCCAGAAATTCTAGGCAACTCAAGGACCCTCGGAGAGAGTTGGGGATTTCGTTATTTTCATATTTGAGTTCTCTCAAATTTTGAAAATAGGATCATTTGATTTTATTTATTTTTATCTTCAATTATTTCTATTATAAAAATATGAGAGAGGGAATAAAATGACTTTCCCAAAAAAAAGAAATATTGAGGATTTAATAAAAAAATCAAATAAGATTTTATTTCGGAGTTTTGGCTATTTTATTTGAATTTAGAAAAAATTGCACGTTTTTCAAAAACTGCATTTTAGGGCCAAGAAAATGTTCATCTTGTGCTAAATATGTTATTTAGACGGTGAAAATTTATTTTGGCATTTTTTAGATTTTTATTTATTTTTCTAGGGTTTTTCTTAGTATCGGCGGAATTTTTTTAAAAAAAGGTCCCGCGCGCC
>NW_025226498.1:17420-38570 GCF_018294505.1 Triticum aestivum | reverse complement strand
TAGCGCCGAAGCAAGTAAATGAGTCGTCAAATCACGAAAGACCACCTTTCCCGCCGAGTACATCAGTGAAGCACGGTGGCTAGCTAGTTGGGCTAGTTCGACCGATTAGCTAGGCCGCCGCCACATTTGTTTTTTCACCCCTTTTTTATCTACTTGCCGGTAGGTAAATTTAAATATCCACCGCGGCGTTGCTCTGGTGTTTGGGCGCAGCAGGATTTTAAATTTTTTGATTGACGGAAGCAGGCGCGGCAGGATTTTAAATTTTTTGATTGACGGGAGCAGGCGCGGTAGCAATTAGTCACGATGACTCCGCCTGTAAAAACCCACTGCTCCCTGATGTGAGAAGTCGTCGACTGGTGTTTTACCGTGGTGAAAACCAAAAGATTCCCCGCTCCTCGGCTGGCTCCCTCCGCCTTCCCGTAGATTGCATTTCCTTTCAACCGATTCGCCCCCTTTGCTTCCTCTCCCCATTGCTTCTACCTGGAGCCATGGTAGTGCAGCAGATCACGGAGTCCGAGGTGAGGTGCCTGACACAGGACCTCCATGCCAAGGATGCGGAGCTCAGGGCCAAGGACGTGGAGATCCGTGAGCTCAAGGAGGAGAGGAGTGCCATGCTCCTCCGTTATGTGCGGGAGTTCATGGAGCTTCAAAAGCGGCAGGCGTCCACCACAAAGATGCTTGAGGCATTGGCGGCGTTGCTGCAGAAAGCGGGAGATACGATAGGCTGTCAGGGGAGCCGGCTGGAGCGCGAGCAGGCCGATCGTGACGAGGTCCAGGATTGCCTCAGCCACTTGGTGAACCAAGTTGCCACGCACGTGTTGCGGCTGCGCGATGCCTACCGTCGTGCCAGCGCGTCGATGTCGGCCGTCGGGCTAAACCCGTTCGACCACCCGGTCGACTTCAACGAGCTGCGGCTTCCTGACCTGGTCTCCTTCTTCACCTATATCTCCGAGGAGCTGAGCCATCTCCGCGTGATGGTGGGGGCTGAGCTGGACAAGGAGGGGTTGCACGCTGCCGCCGCCATTGCCGAGCGAATCCTTTCAGGGCTCCGTCACCAGAATCCATTCGTGCCATTGGACGCCGTCTTTGACGAGCTGGCTCCCGTCGATCGGGAGCGGGCTCTGCGAGCGGTTGGACCCTGCATCACCAACATCATGCGCCTCGAGAAGCAGAGGGACTTCGGTGGTGTTTAGGCGCCCTCTGCATGGGCATGTCCATGTATCGGCGCAACATGACCGTTGGATCAGACTCAGACGATGCAGATCCGTCACTGTAGCACAAAGCGTGTGGGTGTGTTTGGTTGCATTCTCATCTCAATATAGTTGTTTCCTCTTCATGTATTTTTGTCAACCTACTAGTGTGGACTCATGCACCCTTCATGCACTCTGCCAAACACCCAAAAGTGGGTCGAGAAGGGAACTTTTGCTCCCATCCCGTGCACCCTTCATACACCCTGTCTAACACTATAGGATGTGCTTCATATGGTTCATGTTTCATGGACTACTGTAGCACCGTACTCTCCGTGCGCTGTGGACCTAGTTCTGTTAACATCGATCTCACCGTTCATTCTCGACCGGACAGTCAAAAAAGCGGTACTATGTTAGATATAGGAGTAGTTGACATGCGCACAACACATCAACAAGATTGTGTAGTACTGACGTATGAACCACTGCACATGCCTAGTGATGAAGCCATGTACCTAGGGTAGGGTCATGGACCTGTCCAAGGTACCCTCCCCAAGTACATCTCTAGAAGAAACTACCTTTCAGTCGACCTGGAAGGATTCCACTCGACGGACTTGAAGACACTCGACCATGAAGCCACTCACTCGACCACCAGGAGATCTAGAGTCACTTTGCACCCAAACGGTCTGTCATTAAGTAGTCGTTATGGTCATGATAGCAATTTATGTAGGGCATTACCAGTAACCTTGGGCCTTAATGTACTTTAAACCCTGCATAACTGAGGGCCGGAGGGGTCTGGCAGACTCTATATAAGCCACCCCCTCCTCAGTGTAAAGGGTTCGCTCCCTTGTAACTCATACGCATATAATCTAGTCGACCGCCTCTGGGCTCCGAGACGTAGGGTTGTTACTTCCTCCGAGAAGGGCCTGAACTCGTAAATCCCTTGCGTATACAACTACTCCATAGCTAGGATCTTGCCTCTCCATACCTACCCCCCTATTCTACTGTTAGGCTTAGAACCACGACAGTTGGCGCCCACCGTGGGGCAGGTGTCTTAGCGACTTATTGGAGAAGTTGCGATTGTTCCGATCACCTTCATCATGGTTTCTGGCGGAGTTTTGGTTGAGGGCCGCGAGATCCGTCTCGGCGCGCTCACGTTCATCGCCGATGACTCCGCTTGGCTTCAGGAGGCTCCACTCGACATCGACGCGCTCCCAGTTCGCGGGGCGACGCACTTCCGCGCATGTGTCCGCGGCGTCCTCCTGCGGCAACCGTCGACCCCATATTAGTTGACCCATGTGTTGTCTTCTCTCCCTGTCTCCCGCCAGCGCAAGCGCTCCGGTTGGTCGAGGCTTCAGCAGTGGGTGAGGCATGCGGTGGCCCGCCAGTCGGCCACCCCCCAAGTCGCGGCGATCGAGCCCGACGAATCTCTCTACGGCATGTTCGACTGGCTCTGTAGAGACTGCATCCGAGTGCGACAACAGTGATCCAGCAGCGGCGGTCCTGATGGTCACTGGGCCGCGCAGTCCTCCCGGCTTTCCTCGCACCGACGGAGGTGACGGCAGAGGCGACCCAGCGCAGGCCCACGAGGAGTATCAACCCGAGCCACTCACTTCCCTGCAAAGGGAAGATCTTCGCCGCCGAAACATGGATGCGCTGCATACTCCTATCGTTGGAGAAACCCCCGAGGCTCGTGCCTTGGACGACGCGCGTTTGGCCAACTTGGCTGAGCGCACTCGACTGGAGAACCTCCAGCGAGCACTCGACGAGTGCGCGCGGCAACGAGTTCCAGACTCCAGTCGACGTCAACTCTTTCCACCACCGACTCAGGTATATCGAACTCCGATTCAGAATCTAGCGGCTGCGGCCCGTATAGCAGAGTCGATTCAGCCCTCCAAGTCGGAGGCTGGCAGAGGCTTGATGCAGATCAGAGATTTACTCCGGGCAGCAGGAGATCAAAATTCAGCTGTATCACAATCGCAAAATAGGATTCACAGCAGATCCGTCGCTGCGAATACAGTCCAGTCGGCACATAGCCCAAGATCACCCCCGAGGCATGAGGGAGGTGGGGGTCGGCGTGATCAGTATGATGACCGATTCGATCGCGAAGATCGGCGTCGAGTGCCCACTCCTCCCCCAAGGGGTGGGTCGTACGTCCCTCGACAGCAAGATGACAGACGCCAGCACAGTGTTGGGCGAAGGGTACCAGTCGACCCCAGAGAACCAGGCTTTGACGCGAGATCCATCATCGTTCAAGGTTTGGTCGACCGGAACAGAGCTCACCGAGAAGGCCATGACAGAGATGTGCCCACCAGCAGCAGAGTTCGTGTCTCAGGACCAGAGTGTTTTAGCAGAGCCATCAGGGCCGCAATGATTCCTCCCAACTTTAGGTTGGCGACTGGAGTTAGTAAGTTCACTGGTGAGTCCAAGCCCGATACTTGGCTTGAGGACTACTGAGTGGCTTTTCAGATTGGCGGCGGCAATGTTGAAGTGGCCATGGAACACCTACCTCTTATGTTGGAGGGCTCGGCCAGAGCATGGCTGAATCAGTTGGCACCTAGCAACATTTACACTTGGGAAGATCTTGCCCGAGTGTTTGTCAGAACATTTGAAGGAACTTGCAAGCGACCAGCAGGGTTGACAGAGCTGCAGGTTTGTGTGCAAAAGTCGAACGAGACTCTGAGGGATTACATCTAGAGGTGGATCACATTGCATCACACGGTGGAGAATGTATCTGATCACCAGGCAGTTTGTGCCTTCAAGGAAGCATTAAGAAGAGGGAGTTAAGTTTGAAGTTCGGTCGGACCGGAGACATGACTCTGAGTCGAATGATGGAGATTGCCACCAAATATGCTAATGGTGAAGAAGAGGATAGGCTCCGGAGTGGCAAGTACAAGCCGACTGCTCATGAAACCGGAGGAGGGAACTCCAGTCGGAAGCAGAAGCAGAAAGCTGAGCCAGCTGCCCCTGGAGAATCCTTGGCCGTGACTCAGGGCAAGTTTAAGGGGAAGCCCAAATGATCTTGGAACCCTAAGAAGGTGAAGGACAAGGAAGGAAATGACGTGATGGATTTGCCATGCCACATCCACACGAAGAAAGATGAGGAGGGTAACTTCATTTACACAAAACATACCACTCGATAGTGTCGGCTCTTGATCCTGCAATTTCAGGGGGAACAACCCAAAGATAAGGAAAAGGAGTCAGACAAGGTTGAGGACAAAGAGGACAGTGATGGAGGATACCCCCATGTCAATTCCACCCTGATGATTTTTGCTGATGTTGAAAGAAAAAGTTGATTGAAAGTTATCAACCCTGAGGTGAATATGGTTGCTCCAGCGACACCCAGTTATCTGAAATGGTCTCAGACCGCCATCACATTTGACCAGTCTGATCATCCGACACACATAGCCACCCCTGCGAGGCAAGATTTGGTGGTCGACCCAGTCGTCGAAGGCACTCGATTGACTAAGGTTCTGATGGATGGTGGCATTGGACTGAACATATTGTATGCGGAGACGCTGAAGGGAATGGGCATTCCGATGTCCAGACTCAGTACCAGCAACATGAATTTCCATGGAGTCATTCCTGGGAAGAAGGCTGAGTCACTCGGCCAAATTGCTCTTGATGTGGTTTTCAGCGATTCAAAGCATTTCCGCAAAGAAAAGTTGACATTTGAAGTTGTGGATTTCCAGAGTGCTTATCACGCTATTTTAGGCAGGCCAGCTTATGCACGATTCATGGCTCGACCATGTTACGTGTACCTCAAATTGAAGATGCCTGGTCCCAAGGGTGTGATCACCATCACTGGCAATCGGAAAAAGGCAGAAGAGTGCTTTCAAAAGGGCTCAAAGATCGCCGATACTGAGATAACAGTGGTGGAGCCGCAGGCATACCAGAAAACTGCAGATTCAAATGATTTATTGTGGGCCAAGAAGCCCGCCACAGAGTCAATATTCCAGTCGTTCGATGAGACGAAGCCCGTTCACATTCACCCGACCGACCCCAGTGCTGCCCCGACTCATATCTCCACAACACTCGACTCTAAATAGGAAGAAGCGCTCATCCAGTTCCTCCGTGAGAACTGGGACATCTTCGCATGGAAGCCTGTTGACGTGCCGGGTGTTCCCAGGGGGCTGGCTGAGCATCGTCTACGAGTTGACTCGAAAGTGAAACCTGTCAAAGAACATCTTCGACGGTCCGCCGTCCAGAAGAGAAAGGCCATTGGCGAGGAGGTGGCTCGGCTCCTGGCAGCAGAGTTTATCCGAGAAATTTGCCACTCCGAGTGGCTCGCCAATGTTGTCATGGTCCCCAAGAAGGACAAGTCACTTCGCATGTGCATTGATTTCAAACATATCAATCGGGCCTGCTCGAAAGATCATTTTCCTCTCCCCCGCATCGACCAAATAGTCGACTCGACTGCGGGATGTGAGTGTTTGTCTTTTTTAGACGCCTATTCCGGTTACCATCAGATCCGTCTGTATGGACCCGACGAGATCAAAACAGCTTTCATGAGGATGATTCAGAAGTGTTTACTCACTCAAATCAGTCGGAATGTGGAAGCATACATGGATGATATTATGGTCAAATCACGGAAGGTTCCAACCTGTTGACTAACCTCGCTGAAACATTTGCCAATCTCAGGAGGTATGATATCAAGCTTAGTCCATCAAAGTGCACATTCGGAGTTCCTGGCGGAAAGTTACTCGATTTTCTCGTTTCCGAACGAGGAATCGATGCCAACCCAGAAAAAGTTGGCACTATACTCCGAATGAAATGCCTCGTGCGTGTGCACGATGTCGAGAAGCTTACTGGATGCTTGGCCGCTTTAAGTCGATTCATCTCTCGTCTCGGTGAAAAGGCATTGCCTCTTTACCGACCGATGAAGAAGTCAGACAAGTTCGACTGGACTCCAGAAGCTGATGCAGCGTTTGTAGAGCTAAAAGCTCTGCTCTCCACCCAGCCGGTGCTTGCTGCTCCAATCAGCAAAGAGCCTTTGTTGCTTTACATTGCAGCCATAGGAAAAGTCGTCAGTACAGTACTTACGGTCGAGCAGGAAGAAGAAGGGAAAGCCTTCAAAGTTCAGCGCCTAGTATATTATCTTTCTGAAGTGTTGACCCCATCGAAGCTAAGATATCCTCATTATCAGAAGCTCGTATATGGGATCTACATGACCATGAAGAAGGTTGCTCATTATTTCTCTGATCACGACATTACAGTCGTCAGTGATGCACCATTGTCGGAGATTCTACACAACAGAGATGCAACTGGTCGAGTGGCTAAATGGGCGATTGAACTCCTTCCCCTTGATATCAATTTTGAGGCAAAGAAAGCCATCAAGTCCCAAGCTGTAGCAGGTTTCATCGCCGAGTGGATTGAACAGCAGTTACCGACTCAAGTTCATTCAGAGCACTGGAACATGTTCTTTGACGGTTCTAAGATGTTGAATGGTTCCGGTGCTGGGGTGGTATTGGTTTCCCCCCGAGGAGATAAGCTCAGATATGTGCTACAGATCCACTTTGATTCCTACAACAATGAAGCAGAATACGAAGCACTTTTGTATGGGTTGTGTATGGCCATTTCAATCAGAGTCCGTCGCCTTATGGTTTATGGCAACTCAGATTTGGTGGTCAATTAGGTGATGTAGTAGTGGGACGTCAGAAGCCCAGCTATGACTGGTTACTGTAATGCAGTGAGAAAGCTTGAGGAGAAATTTGAAGGGTTAGAGCTCCATCATATACCCCGACTGAAAAATCTAGTGGCTGATGATTTGGCGAAGATAGGTTCCAAGAGAGAAGCCATTCCCAGTAATGTGTTTTTGGAACACATCCATACTCCATAAGTTCAATAGGATCCTTTCACCGAAGAAGCTCCACAGCCAAAAAGTGTCACAGATCCGACTGAAGTTGAAGTTCCAGCGGTGGTCGACCTGATCATGGAAGCTTCGGTCATCACTCCCGACTGGACAGAGCCCTACATCGTGTATATTTGAAGGAAAGAGCTCCCAGAGAATGAAGAAGGGGCTCGACAGATCGTCCGTCGATCCAAAGCCTTTACCGTGATAAAGTGACAGTTGTTCAGAGAAAGCGCGACTGGAGTCGGTCAGAAATGTATAACGCCAGAAGAAGGTCGGATAATCCTTGATGATATCCACTCAGGGACCTGTGGCCATCATGCAGCCTCTCGGACCATTGTGGCTAAAGCATACCCAGCGGGATTTTACTGGCCAAGAGCAAATGAAATGGCAAAGGAGATAGTCGACAAGTGTGAAGGATGTCAGTTTTACTCCAATCTATCACACAAACCCGCCTCAGCCTTGAAAACCATTCCACTCATCCGGCCCTTCGCTGTTTGGGGGTTAGATATGGTTGGACCACTGAGAACTGGCAGGAGCGGCTTCACTCACTTGCTGGTAGCAGTCGACAAGTTTACCAAATGGATAGAAGCTAAGGCTATAAAGAATCTAGATGCTGGCACCGCTATCAGCTTCATCAGAGAGTTGGTATTCAGATATGGAGTTCCGCATAGCATCATCACTGATAATGGGTCAAACTTCGATTCTGAAGAATTCAGAGACTTTTGTGCATCTCAAGGCACACGAGTCGACTATGCTTTAGTCGCTCACCCCCAGTCGAACAGGCAAGCAGAACGAGCTAATGGTCTAATTCTCAAAGGACTGAAACCCCGACTAATGCGCGATCTCAAGCACGCGACAGGTGCATGGATCGACGAACTTCCGTTAGTACTTTGGGGATTAAGGACCACTCCTAACCAGTCGACTGGGAGAACTCCGTTCTTCTTGGTCTATGGAGCTGAAGCAGTCTTGCCGAGTGACCTACTTCACAATGCACCCCGAGTCAAACTCTACAGTGAGGATGAAGTAGAGCAAGCCCGACAGGACGCTGTCGACCTTCTAGAAGAAGAAAGAGAGATGGCCATGATCCGATCGACCATCTATCAGCAGGACTTACGTCGCTTCCATGCCAGAAATGTGAAGAGTCGAGCCTTCCAAGAAGGAGATTTGGATCTCCGAGTGGATCAGCAGAAGCCACACAAGCTTGCTCCTACTTGGGAAGGTCCCTTCATCGTCACCCAAGTTCTCCACAATGGAGCGTACCGCCTTTAAAATGTCGGTCACCAGATTGACGAGCCCCGAGCTTGGAACACGGAGCTGCTCCGCCCCTTTTATACTTAAGTATTCACTCAGATGAGATGTAATAAAAGTACTTTTTTCTAGTTTATTTATCAAAGACAAGAGTGTTATAATATTCCCAGTGATTGTTGTTACTTCTGTTTACATGAGAAGTCCCCCAGTGGGTGGCTTAGCTGCGAATCCGTTTCGCCTAAGTTTGTAAAAAAATCCTTGCCGAGTGGTGAGCCAGTCTCCCACTCGGGGGCTTAGCTGCGAATCCGTTTCGCCTAAGTACTTTAAAATCCTACCAAGTGGTGAGCCAGCCTCCCACTCGGAGGCTTAGCTGCAGTCCAAGTACTCGCCTAAGTGTTTAAAATCCTACCGAGTGGTGAGCCAGCCTCCCGCTCGGAGGCTTAGCTGCAGTCCAAGTACTCGCCTAAGTATCTGAAAATCCTACCGAGTGGAGAGCAAACCTTCCACTCGGGGGCTTAGCTGCAGCCCAGTGCTCTCCTAAGTACTTAATACAATGTGCGCTCCGCAAGGAGGACAAGGTGCAGGTCGACTGCTACCTTCTCCTTCCGAGCCACGCCACAAATACAATGTGCGCTCCGCAAGGAGGACGAGGTGCAGGTCGACTGCTACCTTCTCCTTCCGAGCTACGCCACAAATACAATGTGCGCTCCGCAAGGAGGACGAGGTGCAGGTCGACTGCTACCTTATCCTTCGGAGCTACGCCACAAATACAATGTGCGCTCCGCAAGGAGGACGAGGTGCATGTCGACTGCTACCTTCTCCTTCCGAGCTACGCCACAAATACAATGTGCGCTCCGCAAGGAGGACGAGGTGCAGGTCGAATGCTACCTTCTCCTTCTGAGCTACGCCACAAATACAATGTGCACTCCGCAAGGAGGACGAGGTGCAGGTCGACTGCTACCTTCTCCTTCCGAGCTACGCCACAAATACAATGTGCGCTCCGCAAGGAGGACGAGGTGCAGGTCGACTGCTACCTTCTCCTTTCGAGCTATGCCACAAATACAATGTGCGCTCCGCAAGGAGGACAAGATGCAGGTCAACTGCTACCTTCTCCTTCCGAGCTACGCCACAAATACATTGTGCACTCCGCAAGGAGGACGAGGTGCAGGTCGACTGCTACCTTCTCCTTCTGAGCTACGCCACAAGTACAATGTGCGCTCCACAAGGAGGATGAGGTGCAGGTCGACTGCTACCTTCCCCTTTCGAGTTACGCCACAAAAAATCCTACCGAGTGGAGAGCCAACCTCCCACTCGGTGGCATAGCTGCAGCCCAGTGCTCGCCTAAGTTTTTGAAAATCCTACCGAGTGGAGAGCAAACCTCCCACTCGGGGGCTTAGCTACAGCCCTGTGCTCGCCTAAGTGTTTGAAAATCCTACCGAGTGGAGAGCAAACCTCCCACTCGGGGGCTTAGCTGCAGCCCAGAGCTCGCCTAAGTTTTTGAAAATCCTACCGAGTGGAGAGCAAACCTCCCACTCGGGGGCATAGCTGCAGCCCAGTGCTCGCCTAAGTGTTTGAAAATCGTACCGAGTGGAGAACAAACCTCCCACTCGGGGCTTAGCTGCAGCCCAGTGCTTGCCTAAGTATCTGAAAACCCTACCGAGTGGAGAGCAAGCCTCCCACTCAGAGGCTTAGCTGCAGCCCAGTGCTCTCCTAAGTTCTTAATCTATTCCGCTCTACAAGGATGACGAGGCGCAGGTCGACTGGACTTACCACCTCAGAGCTGCGTCTCAAGCATTAAAATATATTCCGAGTGAAGAAGAAAATTCGCTCGAAGGCAAATGCAAGCATATTCAACGATAAGCAAAGTTCAGATAACGGATTCAGAAGTGCGCAGGCGTCAAGCCTGTAAAAGCTTATCTGTTACAATAACCACTCGGCATACCGAGGCAAATTTAAGGTGAAGCATCAAAGTTTTTTACTCCTCGGGTGGAGGATTGGAGGGCGCGACAAACTGGTCCAGGTCGATTCCGTCAGCAATCCGAGTGGCAACTGCAATGAAGGTCTCCATGAAAGATTGGAAGTCATGCTTCTTGGTATTGGCCACTCTAATGGGCGCCATCTTGTCCTCTCGAGCATCCTTGCAATGAACACGCACCAGGGACAGAGCAACGTCAGCACCACACCTGGCGGAGGACTTCTTCCATTCCTGCACTCGACCTAGAACGTCGTCATTCAGTCAAGTCATTAAAGACTCGAGGTCATTGTGAAGTGACTCTCTTGGCCAGAGTGTCGTGTCAATCCGCGACACCGCAACCTTCAGTCGAGCGAGGTAGTCGACCACTCCAGCAATGCGAGATTCCAGTTGGAACACGTTCATAGCAGCCTCGTCCTTCACAGGAGAATTGATGGGGTCCAAGTTTGGCTCCAGTCGACTGGTCTCCTCCTCGAAGTTTTGACAGAATTCTATAAGCACAGTTTGAAGTTAAGCCAACAGTTCTATTACGAGTCGACGGTAACAAGTCAATCGGATAGAGAAGATTACCTTCAAGCATGAGGAATAACTTCTTGGCCGGCCCTTCCAGATAATACTCCAGATCATTCTTCTTCCCCATCAATTCGCTAGCCTTGTCACTCAGGGATATCTTGTCATTCTTCAGTCGACTGACCTCCTTGTTGGCCGTGTCGAGAGCAGCTTTCAGATTGGTATTCTCTTCTTCAAGTTTGCCGACTGAAGCCAGCTTTTCTTCTACGAGCTTCGTCTTGTCCGAAGCCATTTTCTGCGCCTCGGTGAGGTCAAGGTCCTTCTTCTTTAGAGCCTCCTTCAGTTTGTCTACAAAGTGACAGTGAGATCAGACTCAGGAATAGACAAAAAAATAAAGGCAGTCGTCAAGGTTCTCACCAAACATACCTTTTGCCTCCTCCTTTGCCTTCGTGAAGTTCTCTTGGACAAGTTTCAGGTCAAGTTCGAGCTGGATATGCTTGTTCTCCAACTCAGTATAACGAGCCACAAGCTCACAAGATTTTTGCGAAAGATCAGTCGACAGACATCAAAGATAGGTCACTTCCGAGTGACTAAGAGAAAAATCGTAGCATTTCTAAGACTACAGCCGAATTAAAATATTCAACTGTAGTCTCGGGGACTACACCCAGTGGGTGCACTCAGCGTGCTCCCACTGGTTCTACCGGCTCGGTTCGATCAATCGATCGAAAGAGACAAAAAGGTTATGATCCTAAATCATAGCTAACTGC
The DNA here is from genome assembly GCF_018294505.1 of Triticum aestivum. Lineage (NCBI taxonomy): Eukaryota > Viridiplantae > Streptophyta > Magnoliopsida > Poales > Poaceae > Triticum > Triticum aestivum. The sequence continues at coordinate 27,035 of NW_025226498.1, read as the reverse complement.
CAGTAGTCAGCCACAGTTTCATCAAAAAAAAGATGTTCTTCAGACCATAGTCGACTGCCAGCAGTCGACCATGGTCTCGGGGACTACACCTAGTGGGTGCACTCAGCGTGCCCCCACTAGTTCCAAAATCCCACTCGACCCGATCGAGTGGAGAACCTAGATTGAACAAATTCAAAGTGTAGAGACTACAGTCGACTGCCAGTAGTCCACCATAGTCTCGGGGACTACACCCAGTGGGTGCACTCAGCGTGCCCCCACCAATCCAAACAGTCAATCGACACACCCAGTGGGTGTACAAATACTAAGATTTTCAGAAAGAAGAGTTTTCAGGTACCATATCCTAACAGAACAAGCGGTGATCAACTAACCTGGACATTGCTCTGAAGAGCTGAGCTTGCATCATAAGCTGCTTGGCTGGCGTCACGGATCGCCTTCACTTGCTCCATCATGACCCCCGCCTGGCGTATAGCTTCCTTAGCAGCACCTGCTTGGTCCTCTGGGACGTGGTGTGTGGCGAAGAGGGAAGGCAGATCAGCACTCGACGACGAAGGGCGAGCACTCGTCAGTGGCACAGCAAAGGACACGGTAGTCCGAGTGACGTTGCCTCCCTTCGGAACCAGCGTCTCAGGTGCTGACACAACCTAAGCAGTCTTGCCAGCAGACGTTTTCTTGTTCCTCCTCTGCCTCAGTGGCTCCTCATCATCATCATCAGGGAGATCAATGATGATATTAGGTGGAGCTACAGGAAAGATTCAAAGTTAAAAATGAAGATCCAATCGACCGAAAGCGAAACTACAGAGATCATACTAGGGTTGGAAGTGGCAGCATCCTCCATTTCTTGATCTTCATACCTGACTGAGGTCTCAGAAGTAGCAGCACTACAGATTTCAAAAAACAGTCGGTTAACCAACGAGTCGACCAAGAGATTATCCATGCCAAACAACAAAACACAAGTCCTGCTATTACCCAGAAATAGTGGGAATCACCATCCTCATCCTCGGCAGGGCCTTCGTCGGCTTTGATGACGTCGCTCGGAGTTGCTTCGGCGCTTTCTCAGTCGGCACCAGAGAGGTCGTCTGAGGGTGTTTCGTTGACTGTCCAACGGGCGCAGTCGCTTTGCCACATTCGACTATGGGGTCATGGACGAGCTTGGATTGCCTTTCAGTGCGAGGAGGGACGATTTCCTCCTCTTCTTCCTCCTCCTCCTCCTCTTCATCGGAGTCATCGTCTTCTTCATCCTCCTCACCACCAGATTGCCACTCTTCCTGACTTTCACCTCCGCTTCCCTCCTCCTCTTCTACATGTTCCTGTGCCCCGTTGGGCATCGAGTACATCTCAGTAGTAACCTGGAAGACAACAAACAAGACAAAAGTCAGTCGACTGAATTGTAGCAAAATGGAATGAAGGAAATAGGATCATATTCTGAGATACGTAATTGGACCTTGTCTGGTTCGTATGACTGGTCGAGTGGAGGGATCCTCCTGGCTCCACAGGGGTTATATTTGTTCCCTGTGATGGCAGTCATCCACCTCTCCAGTGTGGCATCGTCGACCTCCTCCGGGTTGACCCGAGTGGTGTCTTCAGTACTAGAGTACATCCACATCGGATGGCCTCGATATTGAAGTGGATGAATGCACCGTCGAAGGAAAACCTCTAGAAGATCCATGCCAGTCACCCCGTCACGGATGAGCTGGACTACACGCTCGACCAACACCTTAACCTGAGCCTTCTCCTCCGGGACCACCTTCAGATAGGAAGGCTTGTTCACTCAGTCCATGGAGAAAGGAGGGAGTCCAGTCGACTTCCCTGGCATCGGCTGGTCTTGGCAGTAGAACCAGGTCGACTGCCACCCTTGGACTAACTTGGGAAGGACCATGGCTGGAAAAGCACTTGGATTACTTGGGTTTTCTCATCACTCAGATTAGCCTTTTTCACCGTCTGAGAGCGACAGGTGAAAATGTGTTTGAAAAGGCCCCAATGCGGCCAACAACCCAAGAAGTTCTCACACAAGGACACGAAAGCAGTGAGATAGACGATAGAGTTGGGTTTAAAGTGGTGGAGTTGTGCCCCAAAGAAGTTCAGAAATCCCTGAAAGAAAGGATTCAGTGGCAGAGAAAACCCACGGCGAAGTTGCGGGCCGAAGGCGACGCCCTTCAAGCCTGTACCAGAGTGCACCTGGCCGCGCGAACGGCCGTCCGAGTAAGTTTCTTCTCCTTCTTGATTCTTGTTTTTCTCTATGGGGGCGCGCCAGCGCACCCACTGGGTGTAGTCCCCGAGTTCCGGGCTGGCTGCTGAGTAGGCGGTTCGGAACTCCCTCTGACGAGTTCCATACACTAACTTTGTCTTCAATGACTTATCTGCAGGAGTATCACAACCTCCGTGCCACTGCCTTCAACCGCAATGTTGAGGAGTTGAGCAAGCGGGCTGCCGACTTGTTGGAAAGCTGGAGTGAGTTCTTCTTCTTCGCGGGGGTGCGCTGGCGCACCCGCGGGCTGTAGTCCCCGAGATTCGGGCCGACTGCTGAGCAGTCGGGTCGGATCTCCCCGGCGATCTTCTTTGCTGACGACCCATTGTCTCTTTTTTCGCTCTTCAGGAGCCAACGCCGCTCTTCAGGAGCAGCTGGGCAAGGCCAATACCGCCCGTCGTGCCAAGGAGGAGGAGTGTGGCAGGCTCGCCACGGAGCGCGACCTGCTGGCGGCGCAGCTGGCTGAGCAAAAGGAGATGCTCAAGAAGGCGCATGACGAGGCCGAGAAGAAGGAAGCCGCTCTCCTGGCCGAGTTCGAGAGCGAGCGCTCCTCCTGGACCGACAGGGAGGCGATGCTGACCTCCGGCTTCCATGAGATCGAGGATATCGTTGATGGTAAGTTTCTTTCGCTTCTTCGGGCTTCTGACTATGTGTCAGGCCGACTTCTAATTTTTCGACTTTCTTCTTTTTTGTCTTGGCAGACTTCTTCCCTGGTCACTCGCAAGCGGTCCCTCTAGCCATCGAGGCTGCTCGTGAGGCGTGAGGGCGAATGGTGAGGAGATCGCCGCCAATGCCCCCCGAACCGTTGATGAACAGCTCCTGAGCATTGAAGCCCGTCTTCGTCCGGCCCACCGGCAGATGCGCCGGCTTCAGCGTGCCGGCGCCCAGGCGGTTGCCGCTTTGTGGCCGGATATGCCGGCTCTGCGCACCGCCAGTCGGACCGCCGACTGGCTGGAAGTCGCTGCCGGCCGTCTTGAGGCCTGGAAGGGCTCCTCGGCCCGGGCCGGAGCGCGCCGGGCCTTGGAGTTCGTCAAGGCGTGGTATCCAGGGCTGGACCTGGACCATCTGGCCGCGTTCCGGTCAGAAGCCCAGGCCGAACTGGAGGCCGTGGAGGGCGCCCTTATCGAGCGTGCGACGGCCATCGCCGAGTACACAGACACCAGCGTCTTCTTGCCCGAGCAGGCTGAAGGCGGCGAGGAAGTGCCGGCAGAGTGGTTCGGGATGAACCCGGAGTATGGCGAGGACTTGGCGGAGGTGATCGACTCCAGCACTGAGGAGGAGGACGAGGCGGAGGCCGAAGGCGAGGCAGAGGTGCCAGAAGACAGAGTAGGCGGCCAGCCTCAGCTCGACCGCGCCTGTAGCAATGAGCCGCGTCAAGAAAAAACGACTGCCGCCGGAGGCGATCAAACCGAGACCGCCCAGCCGACTGCCCCGGCGCCTGACACCGCCGTCTCCTCCGATCCTCCAATCCCAGATGCCGCCTCCTAGGCTGCCTTTTTCGCCTCTGTTTGTCTGTCTTGGTAATCTTTTGAAAACTTTGTTAGATTCGAACAATTCCACCCGCGGGGTGTATCTTGAACTTCTATTCGAAGATTCGGCCAAGGGCCTATGTAAATATTAATCTGTTTTCCGTCTTTCCTTGCTTATTGCTCTTTAGGCTTTTTCCCTTTGCCGCCTTCCTTTAGTCGCTGCCTTGTCAGTCAAGCAGCCGCTCTGCGGACTGTCGCTGGGTCAAGTGCTTGGCTACTTCGGGAAGGCAAGGACTTGGCCGTTTAGAGTTTCTTTAGCAAGTCGGATAGAAAGCGACATGCCGACTACCCAAGAGTCGGTCGTCCTTAATAGAGGCTAATAAAGACGGCGAGCCGGCTACTCATGAGTCGGCCTTCCGCTTCAGAAATGCTGGAGGCCGTCTTATGCTATGTTCGTGCTTTAGGTCCTTAGCCATTTTTCGTGTGGGTGACCGTTCTTCCTCACTCCTACCTGCCTCACAGTTGCTCTGCGAGCTGCGGCTTTGCCAGGAGGCGGATTGGGCACCGCACACTACTTGTCTGACTGCGGGAAGCTTCTCATAGCGCAAGGCGGCGAGTCCCCAGGCCGACTAGTCAGGCCCGGTGCCAAGCGGCTTGTAATGAACGTAATGTACTTCGAGGCATAATCTTTATCGTACAGATAACAAAAAGGGCAGTCCCCGAGCTCGTCTCGGGGGGCCCAAAGTCTTAGTACTTTAATACAAAGGGGTAGTGTGATACATACTGCATCAACTGTAAAATCTTCGAAGAAGATTTGCATTCCACGGGCGCTCTGTCTCTTTGCCGGAATCGTCCCTCTTGTGCGCTTGGGGCTTCTGGGCGTCGATCAAATAGTAGGCATCGTTCCCTAGCACCTTGCTGATGATGAATGGGCCTTCCCAAGGTGCCGACAGCTTGTGCTGGCTAGCTGTTCGCTGGATCAGCCAGAGCACAAGGTCGCCTTGTTGAAAAGATCTTGGCCTGACCTTCCTATTGTAGTATCGACGTAGACTCTGCTGGTAGATGCTGGACCGGCTGAGTGCCAACAGCCGGCCCTCTTCCAGCAGATCGACGCCGTCTTGACGTGCTTCTTCTGCTTCTTCCTTAGTGTACATGGTGACTCGCGGGGAGTCGAACTCTATGTCCGTTGGGATGACGGCTTCGGCACCATAGATGAGGAAGAATGGTGTGAAGCCGGTTGACTTGTTTGGAGTCGTGCGCAGACTCCAGAGGACGGCTAGCAGCTCCTCAAGCCAACAGCCGGCAGATCGCTCCAGTGGTATGACGAGTCGAGGCTTGATGCCGGATAAGATGAGGCCGTTTGCTCACTCCACCTGGCCGTTTGACTGCGGATGGGCAACGTACACTAAGTCCAGTCGGATGCCCTGTGTCGCGCAGAAACGGGCCAAGGCGCCTTTGGCAAAATTCGTGCCATTGTCGGTGATGATGCTGTGTGGGATGCCGTACCGAGTTGTGATGTCAGCGATGAAGATCACTGCAGTCGGACCATTCAATTTCTTGATGGGTTTCACCTCCACCCACTTGGTGAACTTGTCCACTGCGACAAGTAGGTGAGTCAAGCCACCTCGTGCCGTCTTGAATGGTCCCACCATGTCTAGGCCCCAGACTGCAAAGGGCCAGGCGATGGGGATAGTCTTGAGTGCGGAAGCCGGCTGGAGTGGCTTGGAACGAAAAATCTGGCACCCCTTGCACTTTTGGACTAACTCTTTGGCCTCTTCTAGAGCGGTTGGCCAGAAAAAACCGTGCCGGAAGGCTTTGGGGACGAGTGCCCTTGAGGCCGCGTGGTGACCGCACTCGCCTTCGTGGATGTCTCTGAGGATTTCCTGACCTTGTTCTGCTTCGACGCAGCGTTGGAAGACGCCGGTAACGCTGCGCCTGACCAGCTCTCTGTTGACTATGGTGTATGCTGCTGCTCGGCGTTGCACTTGCCGAACCAAGATTTCATCAGTTGGTAGATCTCTGTTTACTAAGAATCTGAGGATGGGCTGGGCCCATGAAGGTGCTGCTATTTCTTCAACTGCCACTAGCGCGATTTGAATAAGGGCGGCCGGGCTGGGAGGCGGCGGGTTGGAGTCTGCAGCCGCTTGCTGATTTGACAATGTCCTGGGGCCGACTGGGGCAGTCCCCAAGCCGAGCTCTGGAGTCTTCGCTCTTGCTACTGCAGTCCCCGGGCCGGCTTCGACTGTATGTTTCTTGGAGTCGGATCCGTCCTCCTCAGGCGGAGCCGGCACATAGATTGAATCTGATTCGGGTGACGGCTTGATAGAAGGCTTGAGGAGGCGCCGGAGGGCGATACCAGTTGGTATTGCCTGGCGGGTGGAGCCGATCCTTGCCAAGGCGTCTGCTTGGTCGTTGCCGTTCCTTGGCACGTGGAGGAACTCGCACCCCTCAAAGTATCCGCTGAATTGCTGGACGAGGAAATGGTAGCTTGCCATATTTGCGTCATTGGCGTCCCAATCGCCAGATGATTGCTGGACCATCAAGTTAGAGTCGCCATAACACAGGATCGGCAAATGCCGAGTTCTTTGGCAAGCCGGAGCCCGTGGATGAGCGCCTCATACTCGGCCACATTGTTGGAGGCGGCGAAGTGGATCTGCAGCGCATATCTGAGTTTGTCGCCCTTGGGGGAGGTGAGGACGACGCCGGCTCCCAAGCCGGTGCGCATCTTGGAGCCGTCGAAGTGCATCCGCCAATGGGTGGAGTCGGGCGCTGGCAGCAGGTACTGGGTCTCGGCCCAGTCGATGAGAAAGTCGGCCAGTGCTTGTGATTTGATGGCAGTGCGGGGCTCGTAGTAGATGGTGTAAGGAGCCAGGTCGATGGCCCATTTGGCCACCCGGCCAGAAGCATCTCGGCTTCCGATGATCTCGTCTAGTGGAGCTGTGCAGACCACGGTGATTGGATGCTCCTGGAAGTAAGGCTTCAATTTCTTGGCGGCAAAATGCACGCCGTAGCACATCTTCTGGTAATGGGGGTAGTTCTGCTTGGATGTCGACAACACCTCGCTCAAGTAATATACCAGTCTCTGGACGGGTAGCGCCTTGCCTTCCTCCTTGCGCTCGACTACAATGACCGTGCTGACTACTCGGCTGGTGGCGGCAATGTATAGGAGCATGGGCTCTTTGGGAGTCGGAGCCACCAGCACAGGGGAGTAGTCAACATCTTCTTTAGTTGGAGAAAAGCCTCGTTCTCCTTGGGGGTCCACTCAAAGAAGGTCGTCTTCTTCATGAGCTGATACAAGGGGAGAGACTTCTCGCCCAGTCGACTGATGAATCGGCTAATGGATGCCAAACAGCCGGTGAACTTCTGCACATCTAACAGTCATCTGGGTGCCTCCATCCTTTCGATGGCCTTGATCTTTACAGGATTGCACTCTATGCCGCGTTCGGAGACCAGGAAAACGAGGAGCTGGCCGGCTGGTACTCTGAAAACGCACTTCTCCAGGTTGAGCTTGATCTGGAATCGGCGCAGATTCTCAAATGTCTCCTTGAGGTCCTCCAGCAAGGTTCCACGCTTCTCTGTCTTCACCACTACGTCATCCACATAGACGTGGGCATTTCTGCCGAGTTGCTTCAGGAGGCACTTCTGCATGCAACGCTGGAAGGTGGCGCCGTCGTTTCTTAAGCCGAATGTCATGGTCAGGTAGCAGAAGGCTCCAAACGGCGTGATGAAGGCAGTCTTCAGTCTGTCAGCCGGGTTGAGCTTGATCTGATGATACCCTGAATATGCGTCTAGGAAACTCAACAGCTCGCATCCGGCTGTGGAGTCTATCACCTGATCAATTCTTGGCAGAGCAAATGGGTCCTTGGGGCAGGCTTTGTTGAGGCTCGAGTAATCAATGCACATCCGCCACTGCTTGTTCTTCTTCAGCACCAGTACTGGGTTTGCCAGCCACTCTGGAAAAAATACTTCCATGATGAAGCCGGCTGCAAGGAGCCGGGCTATTTCTTCTCCAACAACTCTTCATTTTTCTTCTGACACCAGGCATGTCCTTGGGGGACCATGCAAAGATGTCGCGATTCTCACGGAGGAAATCGATGAGCTCGCCTTCCTATTTGCTGTCAAGGCCTGTGCCCATGACAGCGTACCTCTCCGGGTGCTCCGGGTCAAACGGTATCTTCTTTGTTTCTCTGGCCGGCTTGAATGATCCTTCTGCTTCCGACTCCTTGGGGGTCAGGCGATAACTCGTGCTGCTTGCCGGCCATTGCCACGACCCGATCAAGGAGCCGTTTCTCAGCTGCGATCGCCAAGGACTCGGCCAGCCGACTGCTCTCGGCCGCACAAGAGGACGACTTCCTGTAGTCGTCAGACACGGTTAGGATTCCCTTGGAACTCGGCATCTTCATCTTGAGGTAGGCGTAGTGGGGGACCACCACGAACTTGGCCAAGGCGGGTCGGCCAAGCAGTGCATGGTATGGGCTCTCAAGGTCCACCACCTCAAACCAAACTGGCTCTCATCGGAAATGATCCTTGTCTCCGAAGAGGACATCTATCAGGATCTTGCCGATTGGCGAGCAGGAAAGGCCAGGAACAATTCCATGGAACACGGTCCGGCTGCTCTGAAGCTGTCTTCGCTTGATTCCCAATTTCTCCATCGTATCCTTGTACAGGATGTTGATACTGCTGCCTCCGTCTATCAATACTCGCGAGAAGCGAGCGGCCCGCCTATCTGTAGCGAGTGTGGCGCCTAAGACCAAGGCGTAGGAGCCTGGACTCGGCATCACTTCTGGGTGATCAGCTCTGCTCCAACTGATAGGCTTCTCGGACCAATGCATGAACTCTGGAGTGCTTGATGCAACCGCATTCACTTCTTGCTGCTGTTGGCGCCTGCTGCGCCGGTCATCCGCTACACTGGTGAACACTACATAGGCTCCGTGCTCATCTGGGAACTCGTCTTGTTTCGCGCCGACTAGCCTGACGGCCGGCTGCTAGGGCGGTGGTGGAGGAGGTGGCCCAGCGGGAGCGGGAGGGAGCAGGCCGTCCCCCTTGGCGATTCTGGTCAGCTAGTGGCATTTCTTGGTGGTGTGGTTTGACGGCTTCGCGCCGCTGTGAAACTTGCAGGGACCATCTAGAGTCTGCTCGTAGGAGAAAGCCGGCAACCAGTTGGACTTGCCGCCCTTCTGCCGCTTCGCCAGAGGCGGTCCTTCCAGCTGCTGGTCCTCTGTCGTTGCCACTTGCCGATTGCTGGAAGTCGGCTGCGGGGCTTTGCACTTCTGGTCATTCTGCTGTTGCCGCCGACTGGTGTCTCCAGCCGGGGTTCTTGGAGCCTGAGGGGCGACTTTGCCAGTTGTGCTGACCCGAATCTCCGCCTTCATGGAGGAGTCGGCCGTGGTGTACTTGTTCGCTGTGATCAGCAGTTCATCGAGGGTCTCCGGCTCGTCGCAGAGGAGCTTGTGCTTGAGGAGGGTGCCTTCTCTGCACCCGGTAGTAAAGTACTCGATGGCCTGCACCTCGTGCATGCCTTCGCAGGAGTTCCGGAGTTCGCCCCATCGCGTGAGGTAGTCGCGAGTAGACTCGTCAGGGCCTTGCACGCACAAGGAGAGCTGGTGTGGCTTGGGAGGTCGCTTGTACGTGCTCGTGAAGTTTCGGACGAAAGCCTCGGTGAAGTCGACCAAGCTATTGATGCTGCGAGGCTTCAGACTGTTTAACCACGTCCGGGCCGAGCCCTGGAGCATGAGCGGGACGTATCTTACGGCAACACGCTTGTTGCCGTTCGCTATGTTGACGGCTGTGGAGTAGTCGATCAGCCAATCTTCCGGCTTCACGGTGCCGGTATATTTGGGCGTGTCTCGGGGGAGCGTGAACCCTTTGGGAAAGGGCTCGTCCCGGATGCGGGGTCCAAAG
>NW_025226498.1:0-16887 GCF_018294505.1 Triticum aestivum | reverse complement strand
GGCAGCCGTGTCGAGGAGCTGCTGAACTCGCTCCGTCATTATGCGGCGCTCCTCGCCTTCGAAGTTGTCGAGCTCGTCTGCTGCCGCCTGGGCGGCACGGATATTCTCTGCGGGCGTGGCATACATAGGGCGATCAGCCCCGAAGAGGTTGGCAATTGTCGCGCCGCGCTGTCGGACCGTGCCTAGGCGGCTAGGCCCGGTTGGAGCCGGCGAGCCGCCTACGGCGCGATCCATCTCTTGTTGGTAAGCTTCTGACAAGCGCCTCATGCTTGCCAGCTTCTTCGCACCCTCGATGAGCTGAAGGCAGAGCGCCTCCAGTGTCCCGGCATCGGCGTCTTCTAGAATCGGTGCTGCAAGGTCTCGCAGGGCCGCGTCAAACGGGTCATGCGCTCCTTCGCTGGAGCGCTCGCCGTGCTCGAGGACGAGGACCTCAGTGACGGTGCTTCCGCCGCTCCCCGTGTACGAGAGCGGCTCGTCGTAGACCACCACATTGGTGGGGAATGCGTCGAGCGACGCGGTGTCGGAGTCGACCAGCATCGGGTCGGTGGATCCTATGGACTCCAGGTCCGCGGCAGGCTCGCCGGTGACGTGAAGTTGGTCGAGGAGGCCCACGAGGAGGCTCTCGGGGCCACTCGTGCCTGCGTCGGGCGCAGGCTCGCCGGAGAGGCAAACCTCGCCGACAAGATCGGCGAGGCAGCTGGCTCCACAGGCGATCTCAGCACCGCATAGCGCATCGGCACAGATGCCGTCCGGCGTGCCGGGCTGGCTGTGCTCGCCGGGGAGGAACAGGGTTCCCGTCCAGAGTAGATCTCCGAACGACGGTGCACCTCGCCCCATGGTGGGCGCCAAATGTCGGGGGTTGGATACGACATATGCCAAAGGATGGCTTATCATGGTGGGAGCGAGTAGAACGTCGCCGGTGCCTGGAAGCGGGATGAGGCGAAGACATGCACGCCGGCGGAACTTACCCAGCTTCAGGGCTCTCCTAGGAGATAACACCCCTACTCCTGCTCTGCAGGGTCTCCGCATGATCACTAAAGCAAAGTGACTACAATGGTGCTCCTGGAGTTGTTTCGGGAGGTAGGAGAGGGCAAGGCTAGCTCTCTCTTCCCTGGGCTATCTGGTCTATCTCTCTTTCTAGGTCCGAACCTTTGCATGGGTGCCCCGGGGGGTTTATATAGGCCTACCCCCCGGGGGTACAATAGTAATCCGGCTGGGCGCGGGTCCCAGCCGTCTGTCTCTCAGGCTGTCGTCCTTCCCGCTGGCTTCTGGGCCAGCCGACTGGCGGGTCCCGCGGACAAGCTTGATACTGTAGCGGTGCTCCTGATGATGCAGGCTCGGTCATCGGGTCGTGGCAACAGTGCCGCCGTCTATCGGGCGATCGCTGTCGCCACTCCCCATCTTATCTGATTAATGGCTCGTGGGGCCCAGGAGGAGTCGGCCGACTCCAGGGAGGCCGACTCCCACAGGTCCGTCTTCGGGTTGCCCAGGCCGCCTTTGGCCCACCCACTAACAGGCGGCCCCGCCGCCTTCGGGTCGTATAGGCCGGCATCGTGGGCACAGTGTACTGCGTACTGTGGCTGAGATCAGGGCAGGCATGGCAACAGTGCCGCATCTCGCCGGAGATCTTCTAGCGATACGGCTCACTGTAGCCATGCCGGCCCTTCGTAAGCAGGGGGGAAACGGCCATGCCGTGACCGTACCCCGCGTCGTACTTCGGGATAAGGGAGGAGTCTTGGGACGACTCTCCATAGTCGGCCTCCCTGGAAGTCGCCAGCTTGGAGTCGGCTTGTTTGGGAGTCGCCGTCTGGGACTCGGCATATTTTGGAGTCGCTCCTAGGACTCGGCCTGAGGGGCGCGGCCTGCCCCGATGTCTTGAAATGTCTTGGGGCTCGGGTTAGCCTACCCATGGCCCATTACTCCGACAGCACCATTGTAACTCATACGCATATAATCTAGTCGACCGCCTCCGGGCTCCGAGACATAGGCTGTTACTTCCTTCGAGAAGGGCCTGAGCTCGTAAATCCCTTGCGTATACAACTAGTCCATAGCTAGGATCTTGTCTCTCCATACCTACCCCCTATTCTACTGTCAGGCTTAGAACCACGACACCTAGTAGTAGGAGCACTGTGTATGTTCAAGTGGCTGTCGTGTTTCGCACTCCTCCGTCGTAAGAGTGGAAACGCTTGCTGTAATCATTTTTTTCTTCAGAATGAAAAACAGTGGACACGCTCTACCGTGCGGATCCTCCTCTAGCCATGCACTAAATTACTCACTTTCACCGACATGTGGGACAGCCAGCACCTGGGTCCACCAGCCATGCACTAAATTACTCCGTAATAGAGTGACGGTAGACTACCCCGATCGAATTGCCGTAGTAATGCCCAATGAGCCGTCAAATCACAAAGCCCCCTCTTTTCCAGCAGTAAGTTGGACGGACGAAGCAACCATCATTTCACTCTTCTCTCTCAACTTCCTCTCTTGAAGAAAACCCCCACTCGCTTCGCTTCTCCCTCACCTTGTTCCTCCTTTCACTCTTCTCTCTCAGCTTCCTCTCTTGGATGGACGCCGGAGCACCGGCCGACGTGATGTCTATGGCTCTGGCCGAAACCATCGGGGCTCATTGTCGGTGTCAAAACCGGCGGATCTCGGGTAGGGGGTCCCGAACTGTGCGTCTAGGTGGATGGTAACAGGAGACGAGGGACACGATGTTTTTACCCAGGTTCGGGCCCTCTTGATGGAGGTAAAACCCTACGTCCTGCTTGATTAATATTGATGATGTGGGTTACAAGAGTAGATCTACAACGAGATCAAGGAGGCTAAACCCTAGAAGCTAGCCTATGGTATGATTGTTGTTCGTCCTATGGACTAAGGCCATCCGGTTTATATAGACACCGGAGAGGGCTAGGGTTACACAGAGTTGGTTGCAAAGGTAGGAAATCTACATATCCGTATCGCCAAGCTTGCCTTCCACACCAAGGAAAGTCCCATCCGGACACGGGGCGAAGTCTTCAATCTTGTATCTTCATAGTCTTGGAGTCCGGCCGATGATGATAGTTTGGCTATCCGGACACCCCCTAGTCCGGAACTCCCTCAGTAGCCCCTAAACCAGGCTTCAATGACGACGAGTCCGACGCGCATATTGTCTTCGGCATTGCAAGGCAGGTTCCTCCTTCGAATAATTTATAGAAGATTGTGAACACCAGGATAGTGTCCGGCTCCGCAAAAATAAATTCCACATACCACCGTAGAGAGAATAATATTACACAAGATCAATCTGCTGACGTATTCTGTGGCGTGACGTCACACCACTTCCAAGCCTTTACTCGAATTGTTTTTATTGTTCCACCTCAGCACGTTTTAGTGAGGCGGTTTCCTTGGCACGTATTGTTGAAGCAGAGATCGTGTTCCCCTTATTCTGGGATTCCCATCAATACGGACGTGGGTAACCCAACCGCGCCATTGATTGCGGCGCTTGGGGGATAAGCGAGTTTTATCAGGCCGGTGGGGACGCATGTTTCCGTCCGCCCATATAAGGGGATAAAGATCCAACCTTTTTACCCACGCCTTCTTCCTCCTTAGCTTATCCATCTCCGCGAACTCGAGCTCCAGCGCCCAAGTCCGCACTTCTCACCTCAACCTTCTCCAACTATGTCCGGAGCGGGAGGCAAGTGGATGGCCTCCTCCGTCACGGAGGGGCAGATCTAGAAGCTGCACGACGCCAGATACTTGTCCAGCGACATCGCGCACCGGCTCCCCGACGAGGGAGAGCTCATCCCCACCCCCAGGCCCCATGAGAGGGTAGTGTTTCTTCCCCATTTCCTTCGCGGATTGGGCTTCCCACTTCATCCCTTCGTCCGGGGGCTCATGTTCTACTACGGCCTGGATTTCCATGATCTGGCCCCGAATTTCATCCTCAACATCTTGGCGTTTATCGTCGTGTGCGAGGCCTTCCTCTGCATCCAGCCCCACTTCGGCTTGTGGCTCAAGACCTTCAGTGTCAAGCCGAAGGTTGTGAAGGGCAGCCAAGCGGAGTGCGTAGGCGCCATGGTGGGCAGGATGTCCCATGTTACGTGGCTGGAAGGCACTTTTGTGGAAACCATCAAGGGGTGGCAATCGGGGTGGTTCTACATCACCGATCCGCGTGACACCGATTGGGAAGCGGCCCCCGAATTCAGATCCGGCATCCCTACACGGCTCACCTCCTGGAAAGAGAGTGGCCTGATCTGGGGGAATTCGGAGGAGCTGACCAGACTCCAAGCCTGTATCCAGAAGCTGGTGGACAAGAAGCTCAAGCTTGTCAACGTAGTCCAGGTCATGCTCATCCGCCGGATTCTCCCGTGCCAATGACGGGGTTTCAACATGTGGGAGTTCGATCCGGCGCAGCACCAGACCCTGAGCGGGCTCTTTGACACTGCGTACGAAGATGTCTGGAAGGTGCTGTTCAAGGGCGCCGAAGCTCCCGCATTCGCTACCGAAGATCGCGGAACCGCTCGCAGCGTCCGGCTGACGAGGTAAGTGATTTCGTCCTTTAAGGGACGTCTGTTTTCCATAGTTTGACTCTATGCGGGATCTAAACTCCCCTTTCCTTTGACAGGAATGGCTGAAGAAGGCCGCACAGGCTATTTGTCCGGGCCCATTGCCAGAGGACCCAGCGGACGCCCGTTTGACGGGGCTGCTGGCTCTGGCACCCCATGTGGTGCCGGAGAAGAAGGCCAAGAAAAAGGCCACGGGGACTCAGAAGAGTTGCCGTTTTCAGGTGCTATCGGATGATGAATCCGAGGCCGACTCCTCCCACCAAGGCAAGGAGGAGAAGAAAGCCTCTCCCCCCGCAGGGGGAGGGAAGAAAAGGAAAGCCTCCCCAACAAGGGAGGCCGAAGGGTCCAAGAAGGGAAAAACTCTTCCCCCGGACCGCTCCGCCAACGCCAGTGACGATGACGAGGACTGGCCTTCAAGGGCCAAGCCCCTGGCGAGATCGTAAGTATTCGGACTCCCGAATAACTTCAAGGTTTTCATTTTCCGCCACATCGTGTCTTTCTAATGCCGCATACAACCCTGCAGTCCGCCTAAGGATGATCTCCCCACTTCGTCGAGCGGGTCCTTAGGAGCGTCGGATATGGATTCTCTTCCGACTGCCTCCACCCCCCGTGATGCGGACGATGCCGAGGCGGGATCCCAGGAAGGGACCCACCAGGAGGAGAGGGCCCCGGAGGTGTCGCAGGACAACCTCCTGGACTTTGCACCGGACTCAGCCCCGGAACCCACAGTGGCTCCGGAGTCCGGTGGGCGACCCCTTCGTAAGAAGGGCAAGACTGCGACGCCGGCTGCCTCCGTCCAACCAGAGGTGCCGGATAATTTGCTGGAGGCGCTCAACGGCGCCTCCATCAAAGAGGAACACCGCACTGTTATGAGTGTGGTGATTCAGAAGGTTCAGCTCGCCAAGACCGGGCTGACCGAAGCCTGCAACAGCCTTCTAACAGGCTTTGAGGTAAGAATTTCAATATATGTAAAATGGTACCACATAGACAGTAGCCCCTGATGCTCGGTTCGGTGTTCGGAAAGAAAAGCCGGACTGAGGATCTTTAGAAAGATAAACGCAGGAGTCATGAAAATATGTCAATATGGGATTGCAGGCTGTGCTGCTGACCTCCGCCGCACTGACTGCGGAGGTTAATACTTTGAAGGAAAACCTCGAGCGGTCTGAGAACGAGCTCGGCCGTGCCAAGAAGCAGCTCGAGGAAAAAGAAGGTGAGTAATACCTTATGAAAATTGTACCTTACAGAAAAGGATTTAGTTGCAAGAAAAATGACAAGGATAACTTGGGTATTGCAGGGGCAACTAACGCGGTGGCCGTGGCCGAACACAATGCGGCTGCGGAGCGCACCGAGCAAGAGAAATAGGAGGCGCTGGTGGTGAAGGTACAGCAAGAGCTCCAGGATCTTGTGAAGAAACATGAGAGCCTGGAGCGTGACTCGAAGACTTGAGAGTCTAAGCTTGCAACGGCTCTTGAGAGTGCCAAAGCCGCTAAGGCCGAAGCCTACAAGGCCCTCCAGGAGATCGAGGCGGTAAAGGAAATAGCAGCGGGTAAGGCATTTTTCATGCAAAGTAAGCATGTGAGTGTTAATTACCTGTCGCTTACCCGAATTCGGAGCTCTCCAGGAGCGTTCGCAGATCTTCCTCGCAGCATGTCCGATGCTGCCGCATTCTACCGAGCCGAGGAGGGGAGCTCGACGGAGAAGGTCTTCTGGTCTCAGTATGCTGAGGCCGGACATCCGGTGCCCCTTGGCGACCAGCTGAAACAGCTGGTCGAGCTCCACAAGGCGGCCGAACAGTCCATGAAGGGCCTCATAGTTCGGCTGTGGCCTAAGGAGGCTATGCCTGGGAGCTACTTCGGCCTGGTGCGGCGGCTGGTAGATGCGTGCCCGTGGGTTGAAGTTATCAAGCACTCCGCCTGTATTGAGGGTGCCCGTCGGGCCCTTGCCCGCGCAAAGGTGCACTGGGGCAAAATGGATGCCTAGAAGCTTGTGACGGACCCCCCACCAGAGGGCAAGGAGCATCGCACGCCCGAGATATATTATAAGAGTGTGCTGAAGGGCGCCCGCACTATTGCGGGTGAGTGCTCCAAAGATGTAATATTTGAGTAGACTTGCATTTTGTTATCCATTGCGGGTGTTCGGGATAAACTCGAGCGCTCTTGTTCCCATTTTTGGGTCCAGCTAGGGAGGCGCTCGACACAGCGAACAAGGCAACCGGACTTATAATGCTTGAACACTCTCACTTAGCCATAGAATTCTATAATTTTAAATTTCGGCGAAGCCCCTAGTCTTCGGAAGGCCGAATTTGGGGCGCTATCCACGCCTTGGCCGGACAGTATCCGGCTCCTCTCTCTAAGCGGCATAAGTCTTTAAGGACTCGCAAAAAACCTCTCGAACAGCGACCGGCTCTCGCCTCATCATGACGGTCAGTTTTAGCTTTGTCCACTGAGGCGTTAACCCAGCTCAACTGGGGCGCAAACGCAGTGGTTCTCCCAGTGCTACCTTAGCCGATATAACGGAACGTAAGGTACCAAAACATGGGAGCCGGGCAAACCCAACTATTGACCGAAGACATGATTCAGAGCCGATGCATATAGTGCTATAAGTTCGGGGTGCCGCACTTGTGAAAGTGTTCGGACTCATCACACCATAATGCGGGGAACATAAGCCCCTGGTGTGTATTAGCCGTACCAAAGTGTACGGATGCAATATGCCGTGGATGAACATATGTATGAAAAGGAAATGCAATTATAAGCAAAAAGGTGCTGCATTGTTTTATTCAATAAGTGTCGCTACTAATGCGAAACGATACAAATAGTGCGATAAGAAAGGTATGGGACTGTTAAACATGTCCCCCTCCAGGGGCAGGCTGCGGATTGGTGTATAAAAATGCTCGTAACGGAGACCACCTGTATATTCGTTGTAGCCTTTATCCTTTCCTGGCTGTTGCATCGTGAGTTCGGCAGATCTGCTGCCGGACAGGGCCTCTGACAAACGGAGTCCTGTGGGTAAAAAAATAAAAGGTAAAAAGAAAAAAAAGGAACGACACACTTGAGAGCCCCTGGTGCGGTTGAGCCGCGGTCTGGGTTTATCACGGTCGTGCCCCTCTCCCCATGCCCATGGTATCTTCAGAGCGTAATGGTGTACGCGAAGGATCTGCTTTAACGTTTCGCAGGAGCTGGGGTTGGGGCCGCACTGCTACGCGTGCTCGGAACGTGCCAGGTGGTCTTGTTGTAAGTTACTCCAGGCGCGCTTAGCTGTGTCCAGCCTCTTAAAGGCCAGACTCGAGAATTGCCTTAAGAGGCTGCATTGCACTTCTGCCGCGAGAGCCGCTGTATGTTCCTCCGTGCGGAGAGAACGTTCAGTGTTTCCGTTGACCGTGATGACTCCTCGAGGGCCTGACATCTTGAGCTTGAGGTATGCGTAGTGCGGCACCGTGTTAAACTTTGCAAACGCAGTACGTCCGAGCAAGGCATGATAGCCGCTGCGGAACGGGACTATGTCGAAGATTAACTCCTCGCTTCGGAAGTTATCCGGGGATCCGAAGACCACTTCTAGTGTGATTGAGCATGTACAATTGGCTTCTACACCTGGTATGACGCCTTTAAAGGTCGTTTTGGTAGGTTTAATCCTTGAGGGGTCTATGCCCATTTTGCGCACTGTATCCTGGTAAAGCAGGTTCAGGCTGCTGCCGCTGTCCATCAGGACTCTGGTTAGGTGAAATCCATCGACGATTGGGTCTAAGACCAGTGCAATAAATCCGCCGTGGCGGATGCTGGTGGGGTGGTCCCTTCGGTCAAAAGTGATCGGGCAGGAGGACCATGGATTGAACTTCGGGGCAACTGGCTCCATCGCGTAGACATCCCTGAGTGCACGCTTCCGCTCCCTTTTGGGTATGTGCGTTGCGTATATCATGTTCACCGTCCGCACCTGTGGGGGGAAACCCTTCTGTCCTCTATTGTTCGGCGGTTGGGTCTCGTCCTCGTCATTGCTATGTAGCCCCTTGTCATTGTTTTCGGCAATTAACTTGCCTGCCTGCTTGAATACCCAACAGTCCCTGTTGGTGTGGTTAGCTGGCTTTTCGGGGGTGCCGTGTGTCTGGCACAAGCGGTCAAGTATTCGGTCTAAATTGGACGGACCCGGAGTAGTTCTTTTGAATGGCTTTTTCCGCTGACCGGGTTTGGAGCCTCTGAATCTGGCATTGACTGCCGTATCCTCAATATGATCGCTGTTAATGCGGCGTTTGTTTTTGTTGCGACGTGGCCTGCCATTTCGGTCCTTGAAGTACAGACTGCTAGCATTTTTGCTGAGGTTGTTGCTGCGTGCTAGCCAGCTATCCTCACCCACGCAGAAGCGGGTCATGAGTGATGTGAGGGCTGCCATGGATTTCGGCTTTTCCTATCCCAGGTGCCGGGCAAGCCACTCATCGCGGATGTTATGCTTGAAGGCCGCGAGGGCCTCCGCGTCCGGACAGTCGACGATTTGGTTTTTCTTGGTTAAGAACCGTGTCCAGAATTGCCTGGCCGATTCGTCTGGCTGCTAAATTATGTGGCTTAGGTCATCAGCATCTGGTGGTCGCACATAAGTGCCCTGGAAGTTATCGAGGAATGCGGCTTCCAGGTCCTCCCAACTCCCAATTGACTATGCTGGCAAGCTGTTGAGCCAATGCCGGGGTAGTCCTTTAAGCTTGAGGGGGAGGTATTTGATGGCATGAAGATCGTCACCGTGGGCCAGGTGGATGTGAAGGAGATAGTCTTCAATCCAAACTGCGGGGTCTGTTGTGCCATCGTAGGATTCAATATTGACGGGTTTAAACCCTTCGGGGATTTGATGATCCATTACTTCATCTGTGAAGCATAGTGGGTGTGCGGCGCCTCTGTACTGGGCGATATCACGTCGGAGCTCAAGGGAGCTTGGTCTATTTTGTTCGGCCCGGCCGGACTTACTGTGTCCGGCGCGACGATTGTCGTCACGTATCATGGGACGCCCACGCGATCCATAGATCGATCTTGATTGTCTTGCCTTTCCTCCAATATATCTCGCAAGTCCGGAGTGTTCCCCAGTGGCCGTGTGCTTTTCGAGCGATGCCGGGGTACGGGTCTGGTGAAGGGCCTAGAGGCCACTCTATCGCGACCACGGGGTGGTCGGTCAGCCGTATTGTCTCCTGGTGATGCGGGTTCGTAAGCCTCCTCCTCTAATCGGGGGAGCAGCTTGCGTTTAGGGTAGCTTTTGGAGGGGCGTTCGAGCTCATGCTCTTCGGCCGCGAGGACTTCAGTCCATCTGTCGGCTAGCAGATCCTGATCAGCTCTAAGCTGTTGCTGCTTTTTCTTGAGGCTGTTCGCCGTGGCCATAAGCCTGCATTTAAAACGCTCTTGTTCGACGGGATCCTCAGGCACGATGAATTCGTCATCGTCGAGGCTCGCTTCGTCTCCGGAGGGAGGCGTATAATCCTCTGCCTCCTCCCCTGCCGCTCCTTCATAAGGGCTGGCGTCTCCGTCCTCCTGCGCTGCATCTTGCTGGAGCGGGTTGTCTTCGACACTGTCTGGTGTATTATTGTCTCCGGTGCTGGAGTCTTCATTCTTGTTGTGGCGGGATTTAGAGCGGCGCCGCTGACGCCGGCACTTGGGCTGCTTTTTGGAGGGGTCATCCTCCTCTTTTCCTTCGCCATTCCCAACTTTTGGGATATCCACCATGTATATGTCATACGATGAGGTGGCTGTCCAGTGCCCAGTGGGCACTGGTTCTTGGTCATCTCCGGCGTCGTCGTCCATACTGTCGATGTCCTCGGAGTCGTAGTCTAGCATGTCGGTTAAATTATCGACAGCGGCTACCAAGTGGGTGGTGGGTGGGCTTTGAATTTCTTCGTCGTTCGCATCCCAACTATCCTGACCGTAGTCCGGCAAGGGCTCTCCTGATAACGAGAGATATTTTAGCGAACTCAAGATGTCGCCGAAAGGTGAGTGTTGGAAGACGTCCACTGCGGTGAACTCCATGATCGGCGCCCAATCAGATTCAATCAGGGCGGGGGGGGGGAGGTTCGGAGTCCAGCGAGGAGTCCAGCACCTTGGAGTCACGAGCTTTATGAGGGACAAAGTCAGTCTTCGGCTCTATCGCCGTAGAGGTTGCAGCCCCCGAGGCGGTGTCTAGGCATCCATCCTCGATCTGCGGAGCTGGCTCCGAATTGAAGATTGGAGCGGTTTTGATTGCGGCCTCCAGGGTACTGTCCGGCGGTAGAGCTAAATCATGCCCGACGTGACAGTGCGGCACGCTCGACTGTGGCTCGAATCCGTCGAAGATCAAGTCCCCGCGGATGTCAGCCGTGAAGTTCAAACTTCCAAATCTGACCTGACGGCCAGGGGCGTAGCTTTCGATCTGCTCCAGTTGGCCAAACGAATTGGCCCGCAGTGCAAAGCCGCCGAATACGAAGATCTGCCCGGGGAGGAAGGTCTCACCCTAGACTACATCGTTGATGATGATCGAAGAAGCCATCGAGCCTATCAGTGACGACACAGAGGAACTCTCAATGAAAGCACCAATGTCGGTGTCAAAACCGGCGGATCTCGGGTAGGGGGTCCCGAACTGTGCGTCTAGGCGGATGGTAATAGGAGACAAGGGACACGATGTTTTTACCCAGGATCGGGACCTCTTGATGGAGGTAAAACCCTACGTCCTGCTTGATTAATATTTATGATGTGGGTTACAAGAGTAGATCTACCACGAGATCAAGGAGGCTAAACCCTAGAAGCTAGCCTATGGTATGATTGTTGTTCGTCCTATGGACTAAGGCCATCCGGTTTATATAGACACTGGAGAGGGCTAGAGTTACACAGAGTCGGTTACAAAGGTAGGAAATCTACATATCCGTATCGCCAAGATTGCCTTCCACGCCAAGGAAAGTCCCATCCGGACACGGGACGAAGTCTTCAATCTTGTATCTTCATAGTCTTGGAGTCTGGCCGATGATGATAGTTCGGCTATCCGGACACCCCCTAGTCTGGAACTCCCTCACTCATGGTACTAAGAAGCGCAAGCACCCCGCCGAGACTACCACAGACAAGCTCAAAGCCATCGCCCTGTCCAAGCCCCCCTCTCCGGGATCCCTCATTAAGCAAGTCTAGGTAATGTCTCTTGTTGACCATCTTTTTCTCGATCTTGATCGTGTTTTTCCATCTAACACGTAGTACTAGTACTGGTAGTACAACTTTCTGGGTGATCTTGCATGTGATTTTAGTGTGCCAAATGATGGTTCTAAATTCCTCTTTTGACCAAAACATGCGAGAGGTTGACACTGATTTCTTATAGATTACTTTCAACTACTCCCTCTGTCCCAAATTTCTTGTCTTAGATTTGTCTAGATACGGATGTATCTAATACTACAATGTGACTTGATACATCTGTATCTAGACAAATCTAAGACAAGAATTTTGGGATGGAGGGAGTACTTTATGAACATCAATGCTACCTTTTAAGAGGGTATATTTGCCTCAGTAACTTGTGTTATGGATAATGCATGTAATCCCTCTACTCTCATGCCTTTGAAGACATGTTCTAGTGTCTTTGTTCACTCATTTCTATGCGTATATGTAGTCATATATGGAGTATAATATCGAAAATCATCTTATATTTCTGAATGGAGGTAGTAATGAAATATGGTTTCTGTTTGAATTAGAACCAGGTCCGCGGTGCAGATGAAGTTCTCAAAGTCATGTCGTGTGAACTGGAAGACCTGATGATGAGTTCTACTGCTGAACTATCCAACTGTTGTGTCCTTGTCGCCACGTGTCCTGAACTAGTGTTTTCCTGTAGCATTGTTGTCAGGCGTGTTCTCGAGGTTGTACTTGACCACAACAATTTCCTGGCTGTGCCTTCGATTACGAAGGGTGTGGTTCTTGTAAAGCTTCCCAACAAATTTGATGCGGCTTGTCTTCAGCATCATGTTTATGAGTGGAAAGACCACTCTGTTAGGTTATCCAAGGTTTACAAGATGGTGATGGTGCATGTAGACATCTCACACGAAGTCGATGGCCTAGTCAGTTATGCGGGGTTGATCCCGTAGGTCGGTGGCAAGAAATAGTCGGCAGAGTTTAGTTAGTGCAACTTTGCTTGTCTGTAGTAAGAACTATTGTTCAGTACTTGATTTGTGTTTGTGAACCCTGTATTGTTTATTAGTACTGCCACTTTTAGTATGTGGTCAGTCGTGAGAACGGTCTATGTTAATGTCTGTCCACTCAATTCAGTCTGTACATTTTGAAGTATCCAGATCATATTTTTTGTGAGGACGGTTTATCAATTATGGTTACACTCCAATATCTGTATGCATTGCAGGGTTTATCGCACCCACCAGGATTTCCAGTCCCATGGATGTTCGGTCCATAAGATTTCTCACGACCTTTGGACTGTCCTGCTTGTGGGAGTAGGCAGGGCCCCTGCATGCCACGCGTAGTTGGACGATCAATCTTCTGTTTAGTACTTCAACATAGTGATTTCCTAGTAAGGATTCACTCGTGTCGCATCAAGTAAATCTTATTGATTTAATGTCTAAATCTTATTGATTTAATGTCATGTTTTCTTTCTTTTCCTACAATTTTACGATGCAGGTTTTGCCATGTGACATTCATCACAGAATAAACCGTTTGGTTTGCTCTACGATGGCTATTTTTGCAGGTTTCACTTCTTATGTCGTGTCAGTAATGAAGGCATTGTCCATCACTTATATTACTGGAAAAAATTGGATCAGTCTGTTGTCTGAGTACAAGCTGAATCCCTATGATGAACTGCAGTTTGGTTTAACAAAACGCCATAATTAGTCCTTCTCGCGTTTGAAAGAAATGAAGAAAAAAACTGGATCACGGTCACGGATCCTAGTCAAGTTAGAAAGATGATCATAGCAGACCAGACATGATCGCCGCTGCCTCCCACAGATCGAGCACCGGTAGTTGCTCTAGCACTGACAGTGGCAGGAGCTCAGTCTGATCCAGCTGAGGATTGAGCACCGACTGTGTCAGCGGATCAGTCTGATCTACCGGAGGATCGGGCATCGACACCGGCACCAACTCTACAAGGAGCACCATCTCCGGCAGCAGCAGCGGCTTCGGCACCTGCACCAACACTTGCACTTGCATTTGGTCTGGCTCATGCAGTTGCACCGGCAACAGAATGGGCTGCAGTTCGCACTTCATATACCAAAGTCCTTAGAAAAACCGACATGTCCACCTTCTTGGTAAGCATTGGCTGCCCAAGTGCTTCGTTCTTTTTTCTTTCCATGCTGTTTCACATGATTCACTATGTTGATCTAACTATTTGGGTATGTCTTCTTATCTTCAAACAGAGAATTCCTAGAGCAACGAGGGAGTTGTTCAACAATCCGGGCGACCGCGGCCAAGTTTCTCTTACCATGCGTAGCCTTGGTGTGAATGAACCTTCTCAATATACTGTAAGTACAAAGGATGGTCGCATGATGATTGATGCTAAAGCATGGTCAAGGTTCAAATCTAAATCATATCTTGCGGTAGGGGATGATGTCAAAATCGAACTTTCTCGGCGAGGAGAGCTGGTCCAAATCAACTTTGAAATTCTTCAGTAGCAGCACGCAACTGCCGAACTGATCTATCCTCCGAGAGATTTTGATGTAATAATCTGGCATGGTGAAACAAGTGTCCTATGTGTATAAGTAGTATGACAATATTATTTATCACATGGTATATCATTGATAGAATTGCAACTTTGATTGCTGGTTAGGAACTATCATTCGATTTCATTCCAATAGCTGCCGTGCTTTATTCAATTTTGTGTATTCGCCTTGCGACAACATCTAAAACCAGCGCAGTACCGATCGCTTGCAATATGAAAAGCGCTGAGGTAGAACACATGGGCCCCCAAACATGCAGGGTCGGCCTGCGGCCCAAAGTACAGAACTGTGAGCCTATCTGAGTATTATATTCTCAACTGAACCCCCATAAAAAAAGCTGAACCCCCATAATGCCCGTGCGTTGCAGAGGGAGTATATTTCTCGGCAAGGTGAGCCTGTGATATAAAAGATTTATATATTTCTTTACAGAGGGAGTATCTCTCTGTCAAAAAATATATTTATGTGTAACTATTTACTCCTGTCTTTCTACTTCCTTTCGCTGATATGTGGGGCAACCGGCAACGGGGTCCACGTGCCATATGCACAAATTAGAGTGCACAACTTCACGGTAGACACACCCCGGTCGTAGCGCTGTAGTAATGCCCAATGAGCCGTCAAATCACAACCCCCCTTTCTAGCTTTAGCAGTAAGCTGGACGGACGAAGCGGCAATATTTCACTGGGCCTGAATCCCCTTCTCCCTCGTCTGCTTGTTCAGAGAAAACCCCCGCTCGGCGATTGGATAGGGTTTTCTCATGAGGAACCAGGTACGAATTCTTCATCCATCCCCGATAAATCCAAGTCCCTTGGTTGCAGGTAATCCTAGGATGGCAGCCGCCGCCATTGATGCATTTTTCTTCGTACTAAATCTAGTGTGTTTTAGTTGCATTATCCAAAGTGCGAGTACCCAACAGATTTCTGCGCCCACGGCAAGACGCCACACTTTTTCCTCTCATCCTACCACATCATTTTGAAACGCTGTCAGGACACCGATCCTAAGTCACATCGATCTAGCATGTAACACATCATATCACTTTGCGGCCTCACGCACGGTATTCCCACGGGTGCCACCTTACCTGGCCCGGGACCGATTGCGCATTTTGGCCCACGTATATGATAGTGCCGCTAGCATCCATATGACAAAGAACCCGGGCTGACATGGCTAGTCGTGAACCCAAAGTGGCACTAACTTACAGGGACATGCATACATGACCCAACAACAAACGTGTCGGTCATCAGCAAGTGAATTCGGGCTGTAGCAACTGGGCTAGCAGGACTCCGGTAACCCAGGCTGTAGCAGGCTAACATGACTCCGGTAGACACCGCGTGACATTTCCCCGAAGGGATAGACACAGGAACGAAGAAGGACACATGCCGGCCAGCCTAAGTGTTCCGGAGCAGTAGCAAGCTACCATGGCTCAGTGGAAGCACTAGGAGACATTTCCCGGTAAGAGAGGCTACCAAGGGTAAACAACTAGGTTGTCAGATCCCACACGTACCAAGCATTTCAATAACATACACACAATATGCTCAATATGTGGAAATACAACATGGCATCACAACATGACTCTATGACTCAAGTATTTTATTCAATAGGCTCCGAGGAGCGAGATATTACAAACATGGGTCTCATGACCCAGCATTCACAGCACACAAGTCAAGCACAAACGGAAGCTTAACATGTCTGAGTACAGACATCTACAAATGAAAAAGGTTGAGAAGCCTGACTAACTACTAGATCCAGCCGAGGGCTCAAGATCGTAGCTGAGGTAACAAGCTAAACGTCGAAGTCCACATGGAACTACTAGCGAGACTGAAGTCTCTCTGCAAAAACATAAATTAAGCAACGTGAGTACAAATGTACCCAGCAAGACTTACATCAGAACTAACTACATATGCACCATTATCAACAAAGGGGTGGTGGGGTTTAACTGCAGCAAGCCAGCTTTGACTCGGTGGCTATCCTGAACTACGACTGCAAGTAAATCTTTTGGGGTGGCGCACACGAGTCCACATATTCACCATATCAATACCCAACTATGGATCCGCTCCCGTCTCCCTACGAGAATGCCATCCATAGCACTCACGCTTATCTTGCGTATTTTAGAGTATCCACTTTCACTTGTCTATGAACTGCACAGGCAACCCAGAAGTCCTTTACCGCGGACACGGCTATTCGAATAGATCATATTAACCCTGCAGGGGTGTACTTCTTCACACACGATCTCACCACTTACCACGGTTAACACGACATGTACTCGGCAACCTTCAAGCGGAAGCCCAGCGAGGGTGTCGGCCATGACCTGACTAACCACACAAGTCTCTCGTCCAGGTTTATCGCCTATTCGGGTTCCATCCGCAAGGAGATCCGGCCGAGATGTCGCTCACGGCCCCAAACAATGTGTGCATGGTTCCCAAGCCCACCATCCGGGTGCCACTTGGTACACCGGTCCACTGTGCCTAGTCTGTCCCAAGCCCACCTGTACCGGGTGCCACTTGGTAGACTACTAACACTACCTACAAACACCAGAAACTAGTTGCAACTGCTGGATAGAGATCGAGTTGATTAATAAGTCGAGAGGGGCTGAGGGAGTCCCGGACTAGGGGGTGTCCGGATAGCCGAACTACCATCACCGGCCGGACTCCAAGACTATGACGATACAAGATTGAAGACTTCGTCCCGTGTCCGGATGGGACTTTCCTTGGCATGGAAGGCAAGCTTGGC